>NW_005871169.1:3027731-3031406 GCF_000147115.1 Myotis lucifugus | reverse complement strand
GCAACTTTTTGAGACATGCATGTTTCCCTGAAGTTTTTATCCTGAAATGGCACAAGAAATTAAATCAAATATCGTAAAATTACTAAGATATATACAAGAAATGTCAGCGGGTTTTGTGTCGGATTAAACAATAAACTACATATTCCCGATGTGGGACAAAGAAAACGGGACTGCATTGTGTGTTCTAACAGGAAAACACCTGGTGGCAGGCATCAAACCACTTATTACTGTCAAACATGCACTAATCAGCCTGCAATGCATATTGGGGAGTGTTACAAAACTTATCATACTGTACAAAATTATAAACAATAAAATATTGTTTTTTTTTTGCAAATATACATTCCTCGATGTCACCCAATTCATATAAGTCCAATATCATTATAATACGTTACTTGGTTCCAAAATTACACTAAATAATACGAGGGTCTGTAAATGCACGTTTCCGCCGCAAAGTAGCGTCGAATAGCTGGTAGCCAATGTCCAGAATGGTTCGGAGTGCAAAGGGTTAATAAAAGTGATTTTTAAGCAAATATATATATATGTTAAATTACTATATTTAAAAAAAAAACCCACCAGTGATAGAACTTTAATTATTTCATGGCACTTCTGCAATAGCCTATTTTTTCATAAAAGCATTCCAGAAAACCCATTATACCTCATCTAATTTTATCTACAGAAAAATCAAATAAAATAAATTGTGCATATTTAATAGCTCTGATTTCTCAGACCCCCTTTTTAGGGGGCGGGGAGCAGCAATGTTGGAAAGGGCCCAGAAGTCTCAAGATACAAATCTTGCTTTTCCTCAAGCCACCAAACGTCCTAACCAACAGGTACCATCATTTTTATGGCTTTCTAAAATATCACATCAGAGTCGCAAATTTTGTAAACATAAAAGAGGACTTGGGCTGGTCAAGAACACTGCAAGTCAGCTCTGTAATCTCCTGAAGACCATTAGGAGAGTTTTAAGAAGTGCTCCACGTGAGTTTCAGTACATTAAGTGGTTCTATCTGCATGCTTCACAAAAGCTGATCTTTTCTCCAAAATCATCATAAAAGCTATCAGAAAGAGAAAGAATAATAATAAAAGCACAAGAAAAAATTTCATGAATGCAAAAGCCGTAGGGAGGTCATTTCATAAACTGAAGGTTACAAATCACTTTTTTTTTTTCTAAAAGGATTTTTTCCCCCCAGATATCAACTGGGCACTAAAAGGAATCCACATGTGTATTAAAAAACAACAACAAAAACAGTTTCCGGACCAAATGGACACAGCTCTTGTTCGGCTTTGTGATATCTGGCCCCGCTCTTACCTGATCCGGTCTCTCCCCAGTCAGGGAGGGTAAGGAGAAACAGGCCAGCTCAGAAGAGCTGTTACATGTTAAACTGTGCTCTAAAACATCTCGATGGTGAAAAGTCAAGACTACAACGACCACTGATAGCTCTTAACACAGGCAGGGGCCATGTCTTTCCATTCTTACACCCCCTCCTTGGTTCCATGGCTGAGACATAATTGTTCACAGGAAAACCAGTATCACCTCTGTGACTTTTTTCTCTTGACCAATCCCCCTCTTTTCCTCTAGCAGAATTAAACCTTTCCACCCTTGCTTTCCCATTGCTCTCTGCCCACACTTCCTTTCACCATAGCTCCACAAAGACTATTTCAGATATCAGTTAACATGGTTTTTCGGTCCTTCTACCCTGTACGTCACTGAGACAGGGCCCAGAGCTCTTTCCAGCTTCAGGGGTTAGTCCATACACAGTACATGCTCTTAGATACTTCTGAGCACTGGGGTCATCAGGGACTATGGCAGTAAGCATCAGTTTGTAAGATACAGTAACTGACAATATTAAAACATGACATGCACACGAAAAGATGCTCAATATCATAGCCATAAGAAAAATGCAAATTAAAACCACAAGGAGATATCACTTCACGTCCAATAGGATGGCTGTCATCAAAAAGACAAATCACCAATGTAATGGCGGGGGTTGGAGACATTGGAACCATCATACATAGCTGGTGGGAATGTAAACAGTGCCCATGCTTTGAAGAACATTCTGGCAGTTCCTCAATTGGTTAAAAACAGAGTTATCATAAGACCCAGCAATTCTACTCCTAGGTATATACCTAAGAGAAATAAAGACATATGTCCACTCAATAACTTGTGCACAAATGCTCACAGCAATGTTATTCACAAAAGCCAAAACAAAAGGTGGAAAACAACCAAAATACCTATCAACCTATGAATGGATAAATGAAATGTGGCATAACCATACAATGGGTTATTACTCGGCTATAAAAAGGAATAAAAGACTAATTCACGGATGAACCCTGACAACATCATGCTGAAGTGAAGGAAGCAGTCACAAAGGAGCACATAATTTATGATTCAATTTATGTAAATGCCCAGAGTAGGTAACTGTCTGGAGACAAAAAGTAGATAGTGGCTTCCAGGGGCTGGGGAGAGGGTTGAGGATGATGCTAAGGGTGTAGGTTTTGTGGGCAGTAACAATCCTAATATACAAAAAGCCAGGGGCCATCACAACCGAAACAACCGGACTGACAACCGAACAACAGGCTGTGTGGTGCGACCAGGCTGGCAGGGGGATTAGTGAGGGATGACCAAACAACTAAACAGCAGGCTGCGTGGGACGGCCAGGCCAGCAGGGGGGGCAGTTAGGGGTGACCAGGCCGGCAGGTGAGTGATTAGGAGCCAGCGGTCCCAGATTGTGAGAGAGATGTCCAACTACCGGTTTAGGCCCGATCCCGGGGGTCCCAGATTGGAGAGAGTGCAGGCTGGGCTGAGGGGACACTCCCCCCCCCTTCCTCCTCCCCCCGGTACATGAATTTCATGTACCGGGTCTCTAGTCCTATCTAATAAAAGAGAAACATGGTAATTAGCCATACCTCCGCTACCCTTCCCATTGGCTAATCAGGGAGATATGCAAATTAACTGCCAACCAAGATGGCGGCTGGCAGCCAGGCAGCTGACACAAACAGGGAGGCTTGCTTGCTTCAGTGACAGAGGAAGCCAAGCTTCCCGGCCTGCCTTGCCGGCCTCTGAGCTGCAACTCTAAGAAACATTGTAACAAATATAGAAGCTAAACCAAACCCCAGAAACCTGCTTTCAGCAGCCGAGGCCTCAGAGCTGGAGCCGAGCCTCAGAGCTAAAGGTGGCCCAGAATAAAAAAAAAAAAGAAAAAAAGGAGCGGTTGGGAGCTTCAATCACCCGCCAGCCTGAAAACGGCCCTCAGCCCCTCACCCAGACTGGCCAGGCACCCCAGTGGGGACCCCACCCTGATCCAGGACACCCTATCAGGGCAAACCAGCCGGCCCCCACCCGTGCACCAGGCCTCTATTCTATATAGTAAAAGGGTAATATGCCTCCCAGCACCAGGATCAGGGGAGCCACGAGGCCTCCCGGCACCGGGATCAGCGTGACAGGGGGCAGCGCCCAAAACCCCCTGATTGCCCTTCGGCTCTGTGTTTTGACAGGGGGCGGGGGCCACAACCCTCCCCTAACTGCCCTGCTCTGTTCGTGACAGGGGAAGGGCGCCCCAACCCCTCTTGATCCGCCCTGCTCTGGTGCCTGATAGGGGGGGAACTTCCCCAAACCCCCTGATCGGCCCTGCAGGCTCTGTGTGTGAAAAGGGGGGCGGGCGCCCCAACCCCCCC
>NW_005871169.1:2903125-3027631 GCF_000147115.1 Myotis lucifugus | reverse complement strand
TCTGTGGGTGATAGAGGGCGGCCCCCCAACCCCCTGATCCGCCCTGCTCTGTGTGTGACAGGGGGTGGTGATCCAACTCCCCTATCGGCCCTACTCTGTGAATGACCGGGGAGAGCTCCTCAACCCCCTGATCGGCCCTGCTCTGTGCGTGACAGGGGGGAGCTCCTCAACCCCCTGATCGGCCCTGCTCTGTGCATGACAGGGGGCGGTGACCCAACTCCCCTATCGGCACTACTCTGTGAATGACCGGGGGGAGCTCCTCAACCCCCTGATCGGCCCTGCTCTGTGTGTGACAGGGTACGGAGCCCCAACCCCCCTTATCGACCCTGCTCTGTGCATGACAGGGGGCAGCGCCCCAACCCCCTGATGGGCCCTGCTCTGAGCGTGACAGGGGGCAGCGCCCCAACCCCCTGATTGGCCCTGCTCTGTGCGTGACAGGGGGTGGCGCCGCAACCTCCCTATCGACCCTGCCTTGAGTGTGACAGGGGGCGGCGCCCCAACCCCCCAATCGGCCCTACCCTGAGGGTTACTAGGGGTGGCATCGCAACCTCCCGATCCGCCCTGCTCTGTGCACGACAGGGGGCAGTGCGGCCCTGCTCTGAGCCCGACCAGGGGCTGCACCTAGGGATTGGGCCTTCCCTCTGCCACCCAGGAGCAGGCCTAAGCCAGCAGGTCGTTATCTCCCAAGGGGTCCCAGACTGCGAGAGGGCACAGGCCGGACTGAGGGACCCCTTCCCTGCCGAGTGCACAAATTTTTGTGCACCAGGCCTCTAGTGTTCTAAAGTTGACTATGCTGATGGATGCCACAGGAAGAACATACTACAGGTCACTGAACTGTACCCTCTGATAGAGTGTATGGTTTGTGAGTTATATTTCAAGAAAACCATTAAAAAACCAACAACATGTGAGCTCTATGGCATCTGGCTATTCTTTGATTGGCACATAAGAAGGAATTAGGGTGGTCACTAAGCTTAGTGCTTACCTCAGAATGAGGTCTCTCTGAATCACTTTTTTTCTTCAGTTTCTCAAAGACTGATCACTTTGGGGAAACTAAAGCAGTTCAAAGATAGTTAAAACTATCAAGGTCAGCTAATGTGATTTCTCTGATGCTCACTAATGTGCTGACTCTCTGGATATACTGCTTATTGGTTTTCTCCCTCATATGCCTGTGAGGATATGTCAAAGCTTGTTAGGAGCTTCTGAATGTAGCTACTTTCAGGAGAAGCTGCAATCCAATTAGTCAAGTTTAGAACTTGCCGGAGGAAGCATAAAGGAGACAATAGTGAGAGAGGGGGGAGATGAGATGGCTAAAACAACAAATATTAATTTTTTATTAAATTGAATAGAAAAATCCAATCATTCACCTTATACTTAAAAGCAATGGTTTATAGAGAATTAAATGTACCTGAAATATGTACAGAAGATTTAAAACAAGAGTTTCCATAATTACTTCAAAAAGCAAAATACTGTTTATTAATTACTAACCTATCAAAAATAGGAAATAGTGGGGCAACGAATGTTAAATTTGCCCAAGTCACAAAGCGTTAGTTAAGGCAGGTGACATTTGGATTTCATTTATTTACAGAGAAAGACTTTTCTGTAGTATATTCCTCTTTTTCTTTCTACTAAGTGTCCTGTAAAATGAGGTTCTGTTCTGAGACTTTTAAACAGTTAAGAAAAATCCATTTTAATATTTCTTTAAAATATGCCATGAGAACCACATAAACTTGCTCAAAGATTTAAACAATCTCATCTTCATTTTTAATATATTTTTTGAACCATCAATGCAAGCTTTTACTTCAAAAGGTTTTAACTCACATTTACTCATAAGCAAGCCAAACACCTAAACAAAATGCAGATTAAAGGTGGCCCTTGTGAATCACCAAGACACAATATTCAGCATGTGTGAAAACTGAGGATTAAATTACTCTCCCTCTGCGAGATATGCATCTTATTTCTTCAATACCCAAACAAGTGGAATAACTTATTTATCCAAATCAATTAACAAAATTAAAAAGAAAAAGCACATTCAAAGGGGAGAAGAATCTTATCAGAATTAAAAAGAAATGTACCAGAAAGAATCCAAGACACAGCTTTGTAAATCCCAAGAGGTATTTAAAATCAGAGCTAATAAAGGAGACAAAACAAACAAAAAAATTCAACTTTCTATTGAGGAGAAGCACAAAAAGAAAAACTAAATCAAAGGCTTTGTTACCAGTATCTTGAAAATGACAAAGTGAGATTATAGACTCCTGTCTTCCCTATTAAGTTCTTTATAGGCAAGTGGTTTTTATAGGGAAGTAGACAACAACTGAATTCTTCATTGAATTCAGTATGAAAATCTTTTGCAGAAAAGAATACCACTATCTTCACAAATCATTAATGTTTGACTCACATCCCCGTCTCACTGGAAATCACTCCTTAATCTTGGTTGAAGGTTTATAAGAGACATACGGACGTTTATTGGGAATTATGAACAAGCACAAACACAAAGATAAGTTCCCAACTTGCCATTGTCAAAAACTTTTATAGCATTTAACTCTATTCTAGGACTTAGGTTTAAAACACACACACACACACACACACACACACACATACATCCTGCCATTTCAAACTCTTTTCAAATTCCATTCCCTCCAAACGATAACTTAGGACAAGACATTTCTCACCAGGCACTTGTAGAGTCCTCTGCAAAATTACATGTATGCAATTATCTGATTAATTTTGACAATAATTAATTTACCTTTTCCATCACGCTCAATCTGTAATAATGAATAATGCTAATATGAAACTAAAGTAAAATATACAGACATGTCCATTCTGCAAAAGCAGAGAGCTCCTTAGCTCACTGAGGTTATTTTTTAAACTCCTTATATTTGCAGGCCTGTCACAAGGCTGACAGGAATAAGCAGGCCCATAGAGTCTCATTAATCACCTTTCTGTACAATAGAGGTTTAAATGAAGATGTACAGTAGTACAGCTAGGCATGATTTTAACAACACTTTTCCTCCTACTCAAAATACTATTGACCTATTGTCAATCAATATCTATCAAATATGGCACATAGTAGGTGCTGCATAAATGTTATTATTGATAAAGATAATGATAAAGGTATCTTTTGGGAAGAGGCTCTTTCACAAGTAGATAGGTACAGAAAAGAAAGGCATAATAACAAGAACTGACTTCAAATTAACAAGCTAGAAATTAGCAACAATAACGAATCATGAAAAACTTTTTCTTTTTATCTAAAAAGAGAAAGCAGTGGATTTTTCACAATATATATTTCATTCATGTTTTTAATATTTATAACTGACACATGCAATTTACGAAAAAAAATGTGGGTTATGGAATTTATTTAGATTTGATTTACTCAAATCATCTTTATTAGGTAAATTAATTTTTTATTATAACATATACAAGATAATCCCTCTGCACATGAATTTTTACTACAAAATAGTTTAAAAATTTAAATGCTATATGCATCAAGCTTTACTACTGAGCTATCATGTTTCTTTTTATGCATTTATAAAACCAGTTTTCAAGCTGTGTCAAACCAAGGCATATATGATTGAATCAATGATCTGAAATAACCTCTTTATTCTCTTCTTTCTGGTTAAAAGATGTCTGGTGTGTTTTTTTCCAGGTTAAAAAAAGTGTTCGGTGTTTAGTGGCGAAACTTATTCATTTATTTTGCTAACTTTTCATTTAAAATTTATTAGAGGAAGAGCCAGTTCTAATTTGCATTATTTGAAGGGAAAATGCCAAATGCTCACCCTTCAAGATTATATATTTTTTACCTTCCTGTAGCATAAGCAAATAAATTCTCAGTGTCACTGCCACTGAGTTTCCCTGCTATTTTTATATGCTACTGACAAAATATTAAAAGCTGACAAATGTTGTAGAACAGACATAGTTATTAAAAGCTTCAATTTACAGCAAATAGTGACAAGTATGTGTTTGCTGCTCATAAAGTAGAATCGGAGAGGTGTAAATATACATGGAAGGTGGAAAAACACACTGTACTGTACAAAACAGTTTCAATAAGCAATGCTCATTTGAAATATTACTCTAAAGGTATTAGGTTAGCTAGTAATTCAAAGAATAAAAATAGAATGATGACTGGCAACTTTTAATAGTACTTAAAAAATTTTATTTATGGATATAATTTTTATCTAAGGAAGGTGTTTTTCCAAATCATAAATAATTGATTGAAAATACAAATGAAGAATTTTGAACTAATCAAGAATCACATATTAGCAAGAGGGAAAAAAAATGAAGCCAATAATAAAAATGTTTATTTCTACTGCACAGGAATGGTTTGCTATTGAGTTTCCTAAAATTAACAGTAACCCACACTTTTACTATGTTACCACATTTTTAAGAGGATAAAGCATTTATGTATCCCCAAAATATATAAATTCTAAGTAATAGCAGGGGTCAGATGATGTAAGATCAATTTCAGAGACGATACTAAAACATTTCTTAAATGGAACCCTTCATGACCCTCAATGGCCTCTTTGGAAGCTGGCTCTCAGTGGTGCTAAACCACAAAATATATTGCCAGTACGAGTGGGAAGAGAGACAGGCAAAATGACAGGAAAATTCATATAGAAAAAGCAAGCAAACTTCCTCCCATTCAAAAAGCATGTCAGCAGCACAAGGGGCTACTTCAGACATGTCTGTTCTGAAGCTATGGAGGGGCACTGACATTGTGAAGCGGTGGGTGATTCACCTGGCCCAAGGCAATGAAACCAAGTAAGAATCTGGCGAAATAAGCCATATCCAAACTCAGGGATGATGTCAATGTTCCACAGCATTATACCCCCTTATCCACAGAAGTTGCGTTCCAAGACCCATCCGTGGATGCCTGAAATCTCAGGTAGTACCGAACCCTACTATGTTGTTCCCCATACATACACATACATACCTTTTCACTTCAATGGAAAAGTTTACAGCTTTTTTTTAATATATCCAAATTGCCAGCATCACTACTGTTGGGCTTTGAGGAATTATTAAGTAAATAAGGATTACCTGAACACAAGCACTGTGATACTGCGACCACTGACGTGATAACCAAATGCTACTAAGTGTCTAATGAGGGGACATACACATTGTGGATGCTGGACAGAGATGATTCATATATTCATGAGTGGGATGAAGTGAAAAGGAGCCAGATTTTATCATATTACTCAGAACTGCATGCAATTTAAAACTTACAATAAGCTGTTTATTTCTATTTCTTTAAAGATTTTTAATTGATTTTTAGAGAGAAACATCAAGGTGAGAGTGAAACATTAATCGTCCGCCTCCTGCATACCTCCCACTGGGGTATGAAGCCCACAACCTGGGCATGTGCCTTGACCTGGAATCAAACTGGCAACCTTTCAGTACACAAACAATGCCCAACCAATTGAGACACATATTTTCAGGTCACAGTTGGCCATGAGTAACTGAAACCATGGAAAGCAAAACCACAGAAAGTGGAACTAAAGATGATGGCACTACTGTACTTTCACCAGCGTGTTGGTTATCCTGTATTTTAAAAGCCTAATATGCAAATTGTTCGACCGGGAGTTCAACCGCTCGCTATGACGTGTGCTGACCACCAGGGGGCGGCGCAGAACATGGCGGGTGTTGGTGATGCAGCACTGGCGGCAGTGGAGGTGCTACTGGCCCCGATGGCACCCAACAAGAGCAAGACTGTGGTGGGATGGTGGAGCAGGTGAGCGGGCGGCGCCAGGCCAAGGCAGGTGCGAGCGGGGGCCCAATCGCCCTGCCGATCATCCCGCAAACAGCGACCAACGGCAGCGGCAGGGGGCGGGGCTGCCACATAGTTCCCAGGCACTGAGGGAGCGGGGGGCAGGGGGTAGCCCCGATTGATCGCCCCACAGACGGGATGATGGAGCAGGTGAGGGGGTGGCACCAGGCCACTGTGACATGCCAGGCAGGGCTGCGAGGCTGGGGGCGTGAGCTGGGGCCGGATCCCTGCAAGCCACCAAGGGACCCCACCCATGCACGAATTCGTGCACCAGGCCTCTAGTACAAATATCTTCATTTGTCAAAACAGGGAACTATACCCCTATGGTCTGTACATTGTATATGCAATTACATTTTAAATTTTTTAAAACACAAAAATATGTGCTAATTATAAGGCATTAGATGCAAAATTAAGAATCTCGGTTAATTTTTTTATATAGCATTCTTTAAAATAGGAAAATGTAAAAGGGAGAAGAGAGTCCATCTAGGGAAAAAACAGGAGCAGCGCAGAGAAAAATCATTAAACTTTGAGTCACCATTGGAAAAAAATATTTACAAAGGCTTAAATATTTAGTGCTCATGGGGGCAAGGGAGAAAAGAAAAGGAATAATGGCTCATATTTGAACACCTCTGACGTATATTAGCTATTTTTCATAAACAAGCTTCTGCCTTATAGTAGGCTACTCACAGTATCCCCATATAAAGGTTGTGAAATATACAGAATAGTTCAGAGATGTGCCTAAGGATACACAATTAGGAAAAGACCAGGATGCAAATAGATCGACTCGTAATTATTCTCACAAAACAATACTGTGTGCATAACTGTGTGTGTGTGTGTGTGTGTGAGTGTGTGTGTGTGTGTGTGTGTGTGTGTGTGTGTGTGTGACGTATAAAATACAGACCACTATGAGCTTCCCACAGTGGTGATAAAACTTCCCCACCTCACCACCACACGGGACTGGTGGGTGTTAAAGTTCTGGAAACTGAGTGCATGAACTGAAACAATCAAGGACTTCTTTTTTGAAATATTCATCCATGCACTGGTTTAAAAAGCTGCCACACGGTGTACTTGGGCATGCAAATGTGTATCAGCTAAATACTTAGAGCCCAAAGGGCTCTTTGACTAAAAATATTAAGTATAATTTTATTATTTTAGTATAATTTCTATTATGATTTGATTGAAGTTAATTGTAGTTGATTTCAGAAGAGCAGAAAGAAGATAATACCACAAGACGGCATTTTCTGTGAATTACTTAACTGGGATGTACTTTTTGAAAGTTATAAAAAGTGGGGGAAATGGTACGCCCAAACGGATTTCACAGAAGTTGACCGAGGCCCAAATGTGACACCAGAGCTAATGGGTACCTTGGCTGGTGCCCGAAGCCATGTTCTCACTTAGACCACTCGGATTCCTAAACACAGAAGCAGGATTCTGCATCAATATGTTCTTTCCATACAGCTTCCAGGAACTCCAACTGTGCAGCCTAGGAGGGTCAGGGTGACCTCGAAACACAAAGAGTTTGCATATTTGGCTCACTGTGCTTACTCCTCAATTAAAACACATACACACACATAATGAAGGAAATCCATTAGTGTGGATTTCATAATCACAATCATTGATACAACCCACATTGGCCTTTCCTTCCTCAATAGAAAAATGCATTTTGACCAACTATATATAAGTATATATTTTAAAAAGCTAGGATATCAAAAATACATTTTATATTACTTGGTAAAATGTGCAAAATTCAACCTAAAGCTTAGGAAATTCTTGAGGATATAATATAGATGTGAACCACCTGTTTCAATTCAGTGGTGACAATACTGAAAATTTCCTCTCAAATGAAATTTTTCCACAGTGAGGAATGAAAAACAAGAAATGGGATGATCAAGGCAAAACCACTGCTAATACATAATAACACAAAAGGTATAAGAAAAGCATGGTGATTAAAAGCATGGACTTGTGCCCTGGCTCATGTGGCTCAGTTAGTTGGAGTGTCGTGCTGTGCACCAAAAGGTCTCAGGTTCAATTCCCAGTTGGGGCACATGCCTGGGTCATGGGTTTGATCCCAAGTTGGGGTGCTGCCGGGAGCCGGTCCATCCTTGCTGCTTGACACAGTCGCTGCAGGAAAGAAACATCTGCACAGCATATGTTTCAAGGGACCTGGCATATATAGCATATTGTTCTTAATATGTTTGCTCTCTTTAGCGCCATGTGTTTTAACCAAGGTCACCTCTCCGAGAAAGGTTGTTTCCCCAGGTGGGGTTAAGGATAAGGCTCCTTGGGCCTATCTTCTCCCATGCCTCTACATTTACCTTTCCGGCACCTTTCCTTCCTCAGAAAAGCATGGACATACTTCTTGTATAAAACATTCCGTCTGACTGGGAGTAACCTTAACTCCTCTGGTAGCAAGCATATGTGTTAAAAGATCAATACAGAGTCTTTTTTCTTTGGACTCAGTATGGCACATCTTCTTAATCTAAAGATCAATACAGAGTCTTCTTTCTTTGGACTCAGTATGGCACATCTTGTCAATCTAAGTTCTGTACTATCCACCTTCTTACCCTACTTATCCTCTATAGGGGGGTCTGTAGCACCCTGGTGGAGTCCTATCCGTCCCGAGTGCGGGGGTTCTCAATGGGGGGGGCTTACCTAGGGGAATCCTGTTCCAGGGGTTCCCAAAGGTGTGGACGGAGTCGGCGAAGACTATCCACCCTCTTCCTATGGTGGAGTCCTATCCATCCCGAGTGTGGGGCTTACCTAGGGGTCCCTGTTCGGGCGCCAATTGTTGATTTGCCGGGAGCCGGTCCATCCTTGCTGCTTGACACAGTCGCTGCAGGAAAGAAACATCTGCACAGCATATGTTTCAAGGGACCTGGCATATATAGCATATTGTTCTTAATATGTTTGCTCTCTTTAGCGCCATGTGTTTTAACCAAGGTCACCTCTCCGAGAAAGGTTGTTTCCCCAGGTGGGGATCTTTCCCTGAGGTTAGGGAGGAGATACAACCCCTTAATTAAGTGCCAGGCGGGTAGTTAAGCTACATAATCTTTACTCCCTGGAATGGAGATAAGAAACGCCCTAACCTTTGTAATAGAAATTGACAGGATTAAAATCGGCTGGTATAAATATGGATGTAACAAGACAATAAACATCAGATCCTCATCAGTTCCTAACCAGAACTCCGACCAGAACTTTGGCTGGAGATCCTGGCTAGAGGTCCTGACTAGGCTGCTGATCAACTGAAGGCTGTCTTCGTGTCATTCCTTCTTCGCCGACTCCGTCCACACCTTTGGGGACCCCTGGACCCGCTGGGATTGGACCCCAGCAGGGTGCATGCTGAAGGCAGCCAATCGATGCTTCTCTCTCACATCAATGTCTCTCTCTCCCTCCCCTGACCCTTTCCTCCCCCCTCCCTCCTCTCCCCCTCTTCCTCTTCCTTTCCCTTTCCTTTCCTCTCTCTCTAAAAAAAATAATAAAAAGCACCGACTTGTGACTTGGACTTGTTCAAAGGAGCTACATTACTGAGGGCAAAGAACTTAGTCAAAGCCTCATTTTGCTGATCTATAAAGGGGGGATGATTATATTTTCTGTCAACCTCAGATTATTCTGAGGAATCAATAAAAAAAGTTATATAAAGGCTTAGCAGAATATGTGGTATATGTATTCAATAGTTACATAATTACATTATGTGTAATTTTGCAGATATATAATAATGCATATAAATTGAGAATTCTATAATTATTTTGAATACTGCTGTGATAATAAAAAGAATATGAGGTTCCTTTTTTCCTCAGCACATTTTTAATCATGAAATTTTTACAAACATGTACATGTTGTTAGTGAAAATAATTATAAAGTTCCATATAATTAGAGAAAAATTAGAAATAGAAAGCATAAAGAAAAGAACAAAAATAACACACAATCCTGCCACTTGAGAACACTTCTATTAATACTTAAGGTGTATCACTTAAAACTATTTTTAAAATACAAATTTGCTAAGAGGTACTAGAATACAGTCTGCTTTTTAAATTTATAATATGTTATAAAAATTCTCCAAATCATTAGACAGTCTTACACAAAACAACTTTCTTTTTTTCTTTTTTTTACAACACAACTTTAAATGGCTGACTGCTTTTGATCATATTGTTGAACAATTATTTACTCAATTATATATTGTGGAGCACCCTGCTATTCCCAACTGTTGTTATTATAAATGAGGTTAAGTTTTTGTTTGCTTTTTACTTGTTAAGAAAATTATTACTTCATATGCAAAATAAAGTGAACACCAGCTAAAGAATTCTACTTCTGTTCAACTTTTAGCTTGTGGCTGTAGGGGGTTGTTTTATAAAAATCAATGTATTTAAACAAGTGATTTTAGGTAGTTTTATGCATCCTTGACCAACCAAGTGTACTAGTACACCAGGAGATGCCCCGTCAAGTATTTGCATTTATGGAGGTAAAACTGGAATGACTTACCTGACCTAACAGAATTGGCTTACAATGTAGTTCTACGCATCCATTATGTAATTCAAAGAGAAAAATAGCCTTATCAAAAGCCAAACATTTTACTGAAAATTATTTGGAAATATGTCATATAATAAAAAATATTCCCTTTATTTCTGGTACTTTTTAATCAACAAAATTGACTATCAGCAGAAAAAAAAAAGGAAAGGCAGACATATAAGTAGCTGTCAATAATGTTTTTCAGTATCATACTGGTATAAGCAGAAGAACTAGATAAATAATGTTCCAAGGAAAAACACATTTCCCTTTAAATCCTAGAAATATGCAAATATAATATAGCTTTACATGTTCAGAAAAATCTCTTCTTTATCCTGAAGAGATTTTTCTGTTAGTGTAAAAGCCAAAAATAAAGTATGAATGACAAGTGCACATACTTAGCTGAGGACACAGAGTCCAACAGCAACCACATTAATCTCTCATGGAGGTTATGTGACTTCCAGGCAGAAATATTGAACGATTCAGGCCTAGTCTATTGTCACACACTTTGATAAATATTCAAATCCATGCTGGGAAATCCCCCCCCCCCCCCCGCCCTGGCCCCAAAATGTAACTTCTAGTACTTCTTGTAGCTTGTCTGCCTAATCTGGTAACTAACTTGAGTATCTAGTTTAATTCAAACATTAAGAACTGTTAATAAACAGGCTATTAAATACAAAGAGTATGTATACGTATACCTCACTAGATAACAAAAGTTATTTGAAAACTAAAAAATTTGAAGAATTAGGCAATAGTCAATGTCATTATTCTAAGTTAGATTTTAGCTTTCTGGGGAATTTGGGGACATTTTAAAAGATTACCATAAAATCTTTATCATGCCTCAAAAAAATGAAAAATTCCAGGCTAGATTTTATAATTGTATATTAAAATTGTGTTTGCATCCATCTGGTGTGGCTCAGTAGTTGAGTATCAACCCATAAACCAAGAAGTTACCAGTTCGATTCCTGTTCAGGGCACATGCCTGGGTTGTGGGTAGGGGGCATGCAGGAAGCAGCCAATTGATGGTGTTTTTCTCTCATTGATGTTTCTACCTCTCTATTCCTCTCCCTTCCTCTCTCTTTAAAAATCAATAAAAAATAATTTTAAAAAATTGTGTTTGCATAAACTAAGAGTTCAGGAAATTCTCTGTTTCCCCTCTCCCACAATAGTCTTCAGCTGCCAGGTCATCCTACAGACAGCTCTTGTACCCATGGTCATCAGGTCCTATAACCTTTCCCCATTACTCAGGACGAGATGCAACCTGATCCTATTCTTCTGGTTGGTTTTTTGGCATAATTTCTTTTCACCTCAAACACAAGAAATTTTAGTGCCTATTCCTTTATATGAATCACTGTATAGCTTGTGTTTTCATTTGGTAAGCCAAGTTATCAGATTTAATTACACTAGAAATAAAACCACAATATATTTTAGAAGATTATTCTTTAACTAGAGGCCCGGTGCACGAATAGGGTCCAGCCGGCCTGCCCAGATGGGGGCCCATCGGGCCAGGCCGGTGCGGGGAGGGACCATGGGAGATTGGCCAGCCAGCCCCCTCCTGATGAGGGTGTTGGGGGCTGATTGGGGACTGGGCCGGCCGGGGGGGGGGGGGGAGGCCGATTGGGGCCCAGATCAGGCTGGTTGGCTGCCATAGTGCACGTCATAGCCACCCATCGTTCTGGTTGCTGGGCTTTTATATATATAGATGTTCTCTTTTGAATTATCTAACCTTGGGGTTTGAGATTTAAAAAAACAAACAAACTGGTGTCATCAGGTCTGTTGTGGATCTTCCTCTGAAGATATTTCCTTCCCCTTGAAATTATAAATCAAGTTTGTCTAAAGGTTTAAATTTTGATCAGAGAATATTCTAGTTTAAAAGATAACTTGGTGGTGGTTAAAAAACACAGAATAACAATTTGTTAAATTATTTTTCTCATTATGTATGACACAACAAAAAATAAGGTAGACTATTTATCTACTTGGGTTTTTGAATGAACTCGATTGCGAGAACATGAAAATTCCTGTGGGCCCACATCCTTGCCCACAAATAGTAGTGTTCCAAATTTCAATTTTACCAACCTGCTGTAAAATGGCATCATTGTGGTTTTAACTTGTAGTCAATAATTAATAATGAGGTTGATCATTTTTCACGAATAACAGCCATTTATGCTCTTTCTTTGAATTGCTTGTTCATAGCTTTTACCTTTTATTTTATTCATATAATTTCTTTATCTGTGTTAAATCCGTTGTCAGATATAAGTGTTGCAGATAATTCCTCCCATTCATGGCTTGTCTTTTCAATTTGTTAATGTGATTCTTTGATAAATCAAAAATTATTTTAATGTAGTAGAACTTATAACATTTTTTCCTTCATTGTTTGTGTCTTTTTTGTGTTTGGAGTAAAAAAATCCTTCCTAATTTATTTTATTGTTTTACATCCCGAGTAGCTTTTATTTTATAAAAAACTTATTTCAAGCCCTAGCTGGTTTGGTTCAGTGGATGGAGCGTCAGCCAGCAGACTGAAGGGTCCCAGGTTCGATCTGGTCAAGGGCACATGCCCAGGTTGTGGACTCAATCCCCAGTAGGGGGTGTGCAGGAGCCTGCCAATCAATGATTCTCTCTCATCATTGATGTTTCTATATTCTCTCCCTCTCCCTCTGAAATAAATAAAACTATATTAAAAAACAAACTTATTTCAAATCTACATTAAACTAAGCTGAATGCAAAGTCTTATCAAAAGAGGCCTGGTGGTTTCTCATTTACAAAACTTTATGACCACTGCCTTTGGCCTTCAAATTTCGGGAAGGACCCTTCAAATGGCTTTGCGTTTGCATGTTTCCATGCCAGAGCACAGGGATAGACCCTCATGTTCACTGGAAGGTGTTCTTCAACTACCAGAGCATCAGATCTCTTCAGTAGGTCATTCTTTGGTAAATAAACTATGACAAATTCGCCATGCCCTGGCTTTGGCTTAGGTCTTACATTTTCAGCCTCATCTCCATTAAGTTACTCTTAGGATGTGTGTGGTACAGTTTGACAGACCTGGATCCACACATACAGCTGGAGACGATTCAGCAACATCACCTTTACAGCCAGTTCTTCCTCCAGCTCCTGAAGAGATTGGGGTCATAAAGATATCCTTTTACTTTTTCCTTTTTGATGTTGTGCTTGTTCATTAAAAGCTTTATAGTTTTCCTTTCTCTTTGAAACTTCTGTTGGTAATTTAAAGATTCAAATATTTAATCTACCTGGAAATGATTATTTGTATATATGTCACCACCAGGTCGCATTTGTTTCCTCCACAGTTATAATCTTATAACTGCCTTATTTATTGAATAGTTTATCTTCCCATTGATCTGTCATAAGTCAAGTTTGCACATATGCACGGGATTGTGTTTGGGCATTCAATTCTGTTCCATTGGGCTCTCTGTCTATACCTACACTAATACCCTAATAACACACTGTGTTAATTACTATAGATTTATAATAGACCTTGGTCTCTAGAAAATAAGGCACCCCCTTCTCTCCTACTCTGGTTCTTCCTAGGAATGTCTTGGTTAATTTTGGCCCTTCACTTCTCCAAATAATTATAGAACTAGCTTCTCAATTTGAAATGTCTTTTCTCTGTGGTTGCTTTTAATGTCTCCTCTTTTGTCTTTGGATACATATCCCACCGGGAGTTTGACTGCTCGCTATGACATGCACTGACCACCACGGGGTGGCACAGAACATGGCGGGCATCCGCGATGCGGCGCTGGCAGTGGGCGGCAGTGTAGGTGCTGCCGGCCCCAATGGGCCCCGATGAGAGTGGGACTGCGCAGGATGGTGGAGCAGGTGAGCGGGTGGCACCAGGCCAATGCCGGCACAAGCAGGGCCCAATCGCCCCGCCGATGGCGACCAGCGGCACTGAGGGAGCCAGGCGGGGGGGCCAGGCCTGATCGATTGCCCCGCAGGCGGGATGGTGGAACAGGTGAGGGGGCAGCGCCAGGCCACGGCGGGGTACCAGGCGGGGCTGTGGGGCTGCAAGGCTGGGGGTGCAAGCTGGGGCTGTGAGCTTGGGGGCATGAGCTGGAGACCGATCCCTGCAGGTCACCCCGAGGGACCCCACCCATGTACGAATTCGTGCACTGGGCCTCTAGTGACTAAATGTTTACGTTGCTTAGTGTAGAGTGTGCTCCTACTAAAGAGAATTCCAATCTTTCAACATTTTTGGAAAATTCTGTCTTTATACTTTAAACAAATTGCCTTGGCATTACTGATAAGTAATTTCCCACAGGACTCTCATACTTCTGCATATTTTGTGAGCAGGGGTACTGACAGCTTTAGTTCTGGGATAACTACTCAAGGATAGCTGTACAGGGAAGAGCCTTAGAAGACAGAGGTGGAGGTTCCGTGGACAGAGGGCAGATTTGTTTACTGTCCTAGAGAATAAAGATGATGCCTCTCTCCAAGAAAAGAGCATATCTGCTTACAGTCTCTTCTCAAAGACTGTTTGCCCAAGCTCAGGTGCCTTTAGATGTGACTGTAACTGTGCACACCCAGGGCCCACCAGGCACTCTGCAACACCCATGGGGCTTGGAGATCAGGACGAACTGGCTTCACCATAAAGCTCATGCTGCTCACTGTGCTGAGTACTGAGAGTCCATTGCATCTGATCCAGGAGTCTCATCTTCAAGCAGCAGTCACAAAACTGTAACAAGCTATTCATTAAAATAAAAATTTAAAAAATTATTTTTATTTATAAAAATTAGACCTTTTCATTTAATTATCCCTATGTCTTACTCTCTCTTTACTATTTTTCATCTCCTCTGTCTCTGTATGTTTCATTTTGGGTAAGTTTTTCTTAATCTTCAAGTCCATTAATTTTGTCTTCAGTTGTATGTAAGCCTCCATTTAACTTATCTATTGAATGTTTATATTTTTCTTTTCTTATAATTCTATCTGGTTCTTTTTCATATCTTTCTGATCACTTTTCATGGTGTTTTATTCCTTGCTCAATTTTTTCTTTATATATTTCACATGCATTTGTTTTATATTCAGTATTCAGCATCCAAGTGCCATAAGGCATAGGAGATCTAAATGTTTATTGACTCTATTGATGCTTGTAAAATTTGGTTTATGTTATTCCCTATTTGATAATTGTTTCTGTTGAGTGTTTGATAATTTTTATGGTAGCTTCATATAAGCTGAATCTGTAGGAATCTAAGGGAACTGGATGCTAATGTGTTCCTTAAAAGAGGATTCATGCTTATCTCTCCATTAAGTGTCGGGGTCCCACTGATCTGGAACCACTTATTTAAATGTGTTTAGGCTAGGGTTTACATGGCTCTGCAAGAATTATAAATTTATGCCACACATTCATCCAAAAATAAACTTAAACAATAGCAAAGTCTCAGGAAATATGATTATTATTTTTCCTCCCCTAGAGCAATAGCAAAGACAGACCTCCTCCTCATCTGCTCCTTTGCTTGGTGAGCTAACTTTTTTCCAGTTCTGACTTTCACTGAGAGTGCAGCCTCTGTGAACACTCCAGCTTTGTGAGAATGTTTCATGTCTGGCCCTCCAACCTTCCCCAGAGCCCAGGGCTAGTCATGGCTGTGAAGCACTGACTCCTCACACTGGAGTGCATGTGGCAATCCTGGTCTCTACCACACCCTCTGGTTTCACATCACTGCAGACATTTTGTCCCTTTGGGATTTGCCTTCCTCTCCTACACGTTCAACAATATTTATAATAGGCATGCTCTTTTGATTTATTCTACACCTATCATTCATGTTGAGAAAACCATAAACTACAATTTCTTTGTTGTTGTTTTGTCCACACACCCCACCGCCATGGTTGCTTTTTTTCTTTTTTAAAGTGCCTTTTAGAGATGGTTAAAATTAGTTAACCATGCAAACAGGCAGGAAAAACTTTGAAATAATAGCTTTTCTGTAAATTACAAAATTTAGACTAAAAGCATTCTGCAACACCCATAAATCTGTTATAATCTAACACATTTATCACATTGACATTCCTATTTTTACAAGTTTAGGACAAAGCATTTTCACTGACCATTTTACCCAATGTGCCCTTGTTATCTACAACACTTCTCTTGAGAAACATCAGGGAATTTTTTGAATGAATTTCTGATATAATGAAAGGCTAGAAATTCTTATGAACCAATATTTATTTGAGACATCAAAACTCATATTATATATTTGAAAGAGATGTTACCTTATATTTTTGTTAAATATACAATGTAGCTTCTTATTGATCCCACAAAAATGTTTGTATGTTCACTTTCCTAACAAAATTATACTGCCACTTTTTGACTATCCTTCATGTACATCAGGGGTCCTCAAACTCTTTAAACAGCGGGCCAGTTCACTGTCTCTCAGACCGTTGGAGGGCCAGACTATAGTTTTAAAAAAAACTAGTTGGCTGCTAAGCAACAGGCAGCGGCGGCAAAAACACACTGGCCGGATAAATGTTTTCGGCGGGCCGCATGTGGCCCGCGGGCTGTAGTTTGAGGACCCCTGATGTATATAATCTAACCCATTTTAACTCTTAGTAGACTGGTGGGTGTTTTAATTGTGGCTAATTTCAGTCACAGCTTGAGAAGTGTATTTTTGGTGACTTGATATACATTTTTTTAAATCCCAGAATATAGGAATCAATCAATGAAAGTGCTGTTAAAATGCTATGCATTTAGATCAAAGGAGCTTCCAAATTTCAATTAGTTAGACATTCTCTGATAGTTCATAAACCAACTCATAAGGATTTATTTTATTTAAAGAAAAAATTGGAAACTATATTTTAAGACTACAAGACAAAATAATCAAAGAAGTCAAGCAAAAAATAATTACACTTAGAAGTTCAAGATAATATTAAATTTAACTATAATCCATGATTGACATGTTGGCTATGGTGATGTCAATGATTTTGGGGACATCTCCCAGCAACCCCTCAAGAAAAACCTTAAGTTTGAAAGGATGAAAACATATTTGTTCAGTATAAAAATAGAAAAGAGACAGAAATAATGACGTAAAGAAAAGTCTATTCATGTTCCTCAGACTGTTGCTTCAACTTCACGTGGCCTGTACACCTTTAAATATCTTTCAGCCAGATCTGTGTCATGGCCAGCCTGTCAGACATGCTCACTGTTGTTCTGAAAATGTGTTCAGGATGGTCCAAAGTCATCCTGTTTTAAACGTGGGTGGGGCTCAGGCTACGTGTGCATGTACGCAAGGAGGAAGAATCTAACATTCCCGTTTGTTCTGCTCCTTTTCATGCATCAGACAGAAGACTATTTATTTTGCAAAGATGAATGAATTGAAAATAAAGATGGGTTACTATTTAAGGTTGTAATTTGCTTGTTTGGATATATCTACTTTCTTAAATGGAAAGAGCTGTAACCAGACTCTTTGAACATTTCCTCCTAATGCTCTTGATAATGGGTTAAAAATATTCTCCAATTAAGCCTCCGCGCGGCTCTGCAGGGCAGGCCCATTATTAGCTCTGCCATTGTACAGGGCGGGAGGCTGGCCAGCTGGGAGGCTGTGCTGACAACCAGAAAGGTCATAAAAACCGCCACTTGCTGAGCAGAACAACTACCTGTGTTGTCCCTTTGCAAAGGTCACCCCTTAGTCTTTCTTATTTTCACACATGGTCTCTATCAAAATACAGGAGTCCACCCACAAATTGGTGTGACGACAATCTTTTCACTTCAACAACACATACAAAATGTAGTCCAGCCCAAAGGGAGGCTCCTAAGCCCATGCTGTTAACAAGATGAAATCACCTTGTTTTCATTTTCCCCTTTGGTAAAAGGCTGGCCCCGGAGACAGTGGGTTAGTACTGCTAAGAAAGAGAGCGTCCAGGTGGCAGTGGGTCCTTTAAGGAGGTGATGGGTCAGGGCCATTTTCAAAGAAGAGTTCAATTACTATACACTCTGCAAACCACAGAGACGGGGGTTAAATATACCTCCATGAACACTGTTTATGGTACAAACTCTGACCTTTATTGAGTATTTTATAGAACCCATTAAATTATAGCTCAGAAACATCTAATGCATCTCTTTGAACACATGACTCTATTTTATAAGAAAGAAATGACTCATTTTAATTTCAGGAGTTTATGAGATCTCAAGGGAAATCCTAGACTTCACAAACATTCCCCTTTCTGTACCCTCCCCAGGCCCACAGCTGCAGTCCCACTGAGGCATCGGGATGGAGCTGCTCATACTCACTGATTGAACCATTTTCTGCATGAAATACTCCTAGAGGATTAATAGTCACTAGGACATCAAACCAAGAAGAGCAGGTAAGTGCTATATAGTGAAGGTGTCATACACTTTGTTCTTCAAACAACGACCACATCCGGTAGGGGTTCAGTGAATCTTTCTTGTGTTAAGTCGGTATTTTAAAATAGACGGAGAACTAGAATTTGAGTGAGGAGTGGTGAGTCTGTGGTCCTGGCTATTGGCTGAGTAATCCTGGGAGGTCACTTACGGTAAATTTTCTGGAGTTGCACTTCCCACCCCACTTCCCACCCGTGCAAAGAGGGCATTAATCTAGATTATCTAAGATTTTTTGAACTCTATGTTATTATTATTATTACTATTTTGGGGGAGGTTAATCATCACCTGAGGATATTTTTTTTCCATTGATTTTTTTAGAGAGAGTGGAAAGGAGGGGGAGAGATAGAGAGAAACAGCGATGTGAAAAGAAACACATTGATTGTTTGCCTTCCACACACGCCCCAACTGGGGCTGGGGAACAAGCCTGCAATTGGAGTACATGCCCTTGATCTGAATCAAACCCAGGACCCTTCAGTCAGAGGGCCGATGCTCTAACCACTGAGTAACCAGCCAGGACTGAATTCTACTATTTATAATTAATATTCTATTTTTAAAAGTTGCATCTATTCTTCTTTCTTAAAATGACCTAAGTTTTTACCAGTTTAGAGACATGTTACTGGAGATAAACATCTCTTCCGTGTATTCTTGCTAAAACCCCAACCCACACCTTCTGTGACATTTTTTGATATACTAGTGGCCCAGTGCATGGATTCATGCACATTGAAAGGAAATTAATTAGAAGAAATATTTTAATATCGCTATTTGCCCTTTCTCTATAATAGAAGTGTCAACCAAATTCATGATCAACAATGACAGATTGAAACACATGCGTGATTGGCGCCAGCGAGAGCTTTATATGTATCACACATGCACAAGTCAACTTAGCCTTTTATAGATATAGAATAAACTTGCTTAATTAGACCTGCTTTCTGATTTAGCTAAACTTTTTCTAGCCCAGTAAAGCACCCCAACTTCTCTTTCAGGTAATTGTCAGCAACACAGCAGTAAATATCAACACAAAGCAGATTATTATTGTAGATCATGCAGGGAGAACAAAGAGTAAAATATTTAACTGCAGCAGTGTTTGACTATATTCTGCCCAGTGAGAAAACCTGAAGTCATTTTCAACGTCCACCATTTCTTACTTCTTTTCAGTCGGGTCAAGTTTCTAAGCTTTCTAAATCTCCGTTTTCCGGCTAATGAAAAAAAAATAGGATTCTACTGAGTCTCCTATCTACTTACTCCAGGACTTCTGTGAGGATCAAATGAGATGAGGAACGGAAAAACGCTTCAGACATTTGGTTAAAGTGTAAATGTTTCCACCTGGCTATAAAGCAAGTCGTGTTCCTAGGCTGAAGAAACTGCAAGGAGGCTAGTCGCTAGGGAGAGGAAGCCAGGCATTGCTATGTGACGTCATTACCCGGCACCTACAGCGACTGTTTCCGGGCTGGGCTGGGTTGTGGGCCACATTTTGTGCCACGGGGGTCTTGGCAGCATTGGCTGTGATTTGGTGGGCTGTGGCTCTGGGCTTGTGGTGGGGCCTGTGTCCCACCTGGGGGAAGCTGAGTGTTGCTTTGTGGGCACCAGGCCCACGGTGCCGTTTCTTTGTAAATGGCCAGTGTGCATCACGGTAGCTCCTGCATTGTCTGCCCCCTGGTGGTCAGTGTGCATCATAGTGACCGGTGGGACGGGTGGAAGGACAGTTAGCATATTAGCCTTTTATATATATAGATTAACATTTATAGCACCTAATTGATATTCATTGAGTGCTTACTGTGTGCCTTACCCAGTTCTAAGTACTCTATTGCTTTATATCATAAAGTCTTCTCTAATAGCCCTCTAAGGCAGGCATTGTCATTCAATTTTACAGATGAGATCATTGATGCTCAAAAGTTAAGTAAAATCAATAGCAAGTGGTGAATTTAAAGTATCAACTGAAGGCAGTCTGGCTCTTGAACTCACCATGCCAACTACACTGTTATACTGATCACAGCGACACGCCAAATACTCAATGAGTAATACAAAAGCAATCAGTTCTTCATAAAATCCACATAAAGATCATGAACTTCCACTATTTTTTTACTATTCCAAAGAATTCATGTCTTGTCCAAATTTTTAGGTAATAGGAATATTTTGATTCCTAAATATTAATGACTTATAATAACAAATGTTAAATAAAGATTTTTGTCTAAAATTTATTCCCTAAAGGAAAAAACCTGTAGTTTTGCTATAGAGATAGATGATGTGTTATAAAGCTATGTAAAAGATCACATTAGGCAAAGTGGAAATGATAAAATATGTATTTAGGAGATGCTGATACTGAAAATATTCCATGGATCACTCTAAAATTTAGACAAATTTCTATTACAGGGCCATGATAAAATGGGAAAGATAATATATTGGATCAAGGAATAAGAACTCAACAGTTCATCTAGGCAGCTATGCAGTTATGAATAATTTTAATAAATATGCAAAGCTGGTAATCTGCCATATAAAATAGCTAGTCAGTGTGAACCTGAAATATATTTTTTAGGTATAATGTGTCTGTCCTTGGAATTAAATAATTAATCATCATGAATACTACTATTTTGGATTCTAAGATATCTGCATTTTGTCTTGTGCTTTAAGATTAATTTTGATCTCTCCACCATTTATCTGTGACTACTGTATAGATTAATTTATAGCTCAATTTTTATTCTACAGCTAGGTTCTACACACTAGAATACATTGCTGACCACTTGCCAAATGCATATCTAGCCCCTAAAGATAATACTGCTGAACTAACTGCAAGGATATGATCTGAAATATTAAATCCTATCCGCACCACCCAAAATACATACAGGAAGATATGCAATACATGGATAAATAAATGCACCTAAAAGACGAACCAAAGGCTGAAGAAACAAGCACTCATCTGCTGCCAATGTTATGAGGACATAACAACTACTCCCAAATAATGTGTTGATTTGAGAATTGACTTTAGCCTTTGCTAATGGTGCAGGCTCAGGAGACTGGTGCAGAAAGTTACCTGTAACCAACACTAGATCATAAAGACTTGGGATCTGATTTAGACTCAAGGATGAAATCAGCACTTGCCAAGAATTAAACTTGTACTTTATCTGTCTATCTAATTAAGAAATCAGCTCTGGAAAGCAATATATTTTCTAAGATTCCCTTTTCTAACTATTTTCATTATAGGGATAAAAAGGAGTGAGGTAAAAAAGTTAAGAGCACTAAGCACTTGAGTAGAGATTCTGTTTTGTGTCTTAAGTTGCCGCTAGCCTGTTACAACCATAGCCCTGCAGTTACTGGCACTTACCAAGTGACTTGAACTAGTGAGCACTTTGTGTGCATTTTCTCACTTAGTTCTCACAACAGTGCAACTGTATGATAGTACTCTATGCAGTGGCACTACAGTACAATGCAATTATAACAAATAGCACCATAAACATACTATTATTAACTCAGTTTTACATATAAAAAAGATATGTAATGAGCCTGCTAGGCATTAGGTACTTGGGAGCTAAGCAAAAATGATAAATCAAACGATACATGATCTGAGGCCTCCTGAAGGTTACAATCTAGTAGGAAGAAATGTATTACGTGACCTCACAAATAAATACATTAAGAGCAGTAAGTGCTAAGAGAGATACAAGGTATACAGATAGTAGATAACTGGTAGAATAGTGTGGTGAGTTGACTCAGATTTTGCAGCTTGAATCCTGGCTCTACCACATATTAACTGTAACCCTGAGCAAGTTATTTAAACCTCTTGTATCTCAGTTTCTCCTCCTATAAAATGGTGATACGATAGTACCCACTACCTCAGAGTTGCTATGATGATTAAATAAGTGTTAAATAAACAACTGTGGCTGATTTCTGCTATTATTTGACCTTGATGAGATGTGGGGACAGTGGTCAGGGAGGGTAGACCACTTAGAGAAAGTGAGAAATGACCTAAAATCTGCAGGACAGTGGGAATTCCAAGCTATAGGGGAGAACAGATGTTGGGTAGGATAAGTGTGTCAGACAGTGGACATGCATTTTTACCACTATCTGAATAGGTTCTGTGAGCACAATATGAAGTTAACTAGTTAGATTATCTTAGATCACTTAACCATTTTGGGACTCAACTTCATCAACAGAAAAATCAGGAGAAAAATTAGATTTATTTCTATGGTTTTATGATATTTGGAATTCTATAAAATTTGAGCATTTTACTCCTTTTCATGGTTCTAAATGCAGCCAAAAGGTCCTTAAAGGTAAATTTTAAGAACATTCCCATTTTATCTCTTTTCTACTCCTCTTGCTCTGATCTCCCTCATTATTAACTTTCTTACATCTGTAAATAAAAGAAATCACACTGCAGTGACCTCATTTTCTGCCTTTGAAGGTGGTTTACATTTCTCCAACTGTAATGTCAATTTTCTGTTTCAGGAGTATCGTCCATTGGCATGATTCCAGGCAGCTGTATCCTATCAAATGGCCTGTTGTATACAAAGATGGACAAACACAAGTTTAAATTAAACAACTGTTTAACATTTCATATATTTATGGCTGTAAGATATTCTCAACTCATTGAGAGGCATACACTTTTCCTTCCACACAGTTGTGTATTGCTTTCTGTAGGAGTTCAAGTCTCACTACTTCAACCTCTAGTCAACTGGAAGTATTTTAAAATTTCTACTGTTTAAGATGAACAGTGACACAAAATTCAGAATTCAGAGGTGCTGGTGCTGTCAGAGCCTATTTTTACTAACCAAACTTTAGACCAGGGTTATTCAGAGTGTGGCCCATAATCCTGCAGACCTTCAAATGTTAAAGATGGGCAGATTCAGAGCACTTAAATATTGTGGCCACCCAGACTGTGGAGCTGTGATGTAAACCCAAATCTCCTCACTCTGAAACAGCACTGCAAGTTCCCTTGTAGTGTTTCCCTCTTGCAATCCGGGACCCCTTGGGGGATGTCAGACTACTGCCAGTTTCGGCCCGATCCCAAAGGACTCCACCGGTGCACAAATTCGTGCACTGGGCCTCTAAAATATATATATTACAGAGAGGGTAGAAACATCAATGATGAGAGAGAATCATTGATTGGCTGCCTCCTGCACACCCCACACTGGGGATTGAACCCACCACTTGGGCACATGTCCTTAACCAGAATCGAACCCAGGACCCTTCAGTTTGCATGCCAATGCTCTATCCACTGAGCAAAACTGGCTAGGGCTTTGTGATATATTTTAAAGAGGAGAGCACAAGGGCTAGATTTGGCTTGGTACCTAAAAGGAGAAGACATAGAGTCTACCCAATCTTCCCCATGCTCGGTATATAACTGGACTCCTTTTCATTCACTGGTAAGATCCAAAATATAGGCACTTAACCTCTGACAAACAACTTCCTCAACTCAGCTAGTGGTGCATACATATAGATATGAATTGATCAGATGATATCTTACTTCTTCAAAGCAAAAAACCAAGCAGTAGAATAGTGTGTTGCTACCTATCTTGGGCTACACATCAATGACGGGCTGGCAGGCTGGTGACTAGTCAAAGCCCTGGGAGAACTTATGGACCTCATGAATCCTAGGCCTATAAAACCTCTTCTCTACTAGATATTTATCCTTCTAGGGATATTCAGAAACTTCAAATTCAGTGTATATAAGACCAAACTTACTGTTCATGCTACCCTGCCCTTTATTCTAGTGTAGCGGTTCTCAACCTGTAGGTCGAGACTTCTTTGGGGGTCGAACAACCCTTTCACAGGGGTCGCCTAAGACCATCGGAAAACAAATATTGAATATATAATTACATATTGTTTTTGTGATTAATCACTATGCTTTAATTATGTTCAATTTGTAACAATGAAAATACATCCTGCATATCAGATATTTACATTACGATTCATAACAGTAGCAAAATTACAGTTATGAAGTAGCAACGAAAATAATTTTATGGTTGTGGGTCACCACAACATGAGGAACTATATTAAAGGATCGCGGCATTAGGAAGGTTGAGAACCACTGTTCTAGTGTGTCCTTGGTCAATACAGGTCAGCACCATGGATAGCTCCGCGGGGAATTTCAGCTCCAAGCAGGACTGAAATGAAAGAATCTTTTGTAGCTTGGGGCAGGGTAGGGGCGCTGGGGTGCAATGCATGGGATCTGAGCTATTTTTATTTTCTTTTTGAAGGTCCAGTAATGTGATGACTTTACAGACATTTTTCCTCACAATTCCATGGTAGACATGTTATTAATTTTCTCGTTTTATTTAAAATATTCTAAAACTTTATTTTGGAAAATTTCACTCATACACAAGTCAAAAGAGCAATATAACTCCTCATGCCCCATCCATCAGCTCCCCAAATTATCTATTCAGGGCATGTCTTGTTTCATTTATTTTCACTTCTACCTGCCTCCCCCAACCCCACTAGTTTGTTCTGAAGCAAATCCCAGAAATTGTATTAATTCCTCCATAAACATTTAAGTATATAGCCACAAACTTTATCACACATAAAGAATTAATGATTCCTTATTGTCTTCAAATATCCAGTGTTCAAATTTCATTATCTGAAAAGAAGTTTTACACCTTGTTTCTTTGAATGAAATTTTTTAAAAGCAGCCGAAACTGGTTTGGCTCAGTGGATAGAGCGTCGGCCTGCGGACTGAAAGGTCCCAGGTTCGATTCCAGTCAAGGGCATGTACCTGGGTTGCGGGCACATCCCCAGCAGGAGATGTGCAGGAGGCAGCTGGTCGATGTTTCTCTCTCATCGATGTTTCTAACTCTCTATCTCTCTCTCCCTTCCTCTCTGTAAAAAATCAATAAAATATATTTTAAAAAAAAAAGCACATTGGAAGTGTTTTAACATTTTAGTTATTATTTTTACTAATAACCACCAAACTGTCCCATTTTTTGCCAACTTCTTTAAAGTTGGCACCCTGAGTTCTCTGACACAGCCTTTGATAGCTTTCTTGCATATTATTTGATAGCTTTAATTGCATATTATTATATGCAATTATTTAAAAAACAATAGAAATAATATTATTATTAATAATGTTATCTAAAAAGTTAATTTTTGCAGTTCTTTAGTCATTGGAGTTTAATTCAATAGAATATACTACCAAATCTCTGTATTTTTAAACATTTTTTAAACTATGAAAATACAACCATTACCAAAAAGTGCATTAAAAATACATGCTCATTTAACTGACAAGAGTTTAAAAATGAATGACCATGTAACCATCACCTAGGACACCTAGAATGAGGTGGAACCCCTCTCCTGAAATCTCCCTTTCCTCTGGAGTTAATCAGTAACCTGTTAGATGATATAAAAGAGACCCAAAATAATAATGAGACAAAAATGTATGAGATAAAAAGATTAGTGAATTTCAAAACAAAGTAACAGAAATGATCTAAAATAAAACTCAGAGAGAATAAAGGATTAAACAAATAAATAGAACACATGTAAGCTGTGGAACAACTACAAGAGGATGAAACAGGCATAAAGGGAAAAGAGAGGTGGGATATGGGGTTGGGGGAGACTAGAAAAAATATCTAGAAGAATGTCTGAAGATTTTCAGATTTAATGAAAACTTAAAACTCACAGATGAAGAAGGTCAACAAACTGCAAACACACACACACATACACACGGAAAACTACACCAAGGCACATTACATCAAATGCTCAAAACCTGAGGTAAAGAGAAAATCTTTGAAGCAGCCATGGTGGGAAAAGGGTTACAGACAGAGGAACAAAGACAGAGGAACAAAGACAAATTTCTTGTCAGAAACAATGCAAGTGAGAAAAGAGTGGTAAAAAATGTTTAAAGTATGGAAAGATAAAAACTCCCTCCAAGAGTCTATATCAAGTGAAAATACCTTTCAAAAACAGAGGTGGGATAAAGAGTTTTGCACATATATAAAATCAGAAAGAATTCATACATGGCAGAGCTACATGACAAGGAAGCCCTTCTGCTATAAGAAAAGTTATGCTAGACAGAAATATGGATCTACCCAAAGAAATGACGAGCACTAAAAGAAGTAGATACATAACAAGATATATAAGATGCTTTATTTGTATTTATATTTCTAGTAAAGGTATTTCACTGTTAAAACAGAAATGGTAAATATGTAATGTGGAGTTTATAACATTAGTAGGAATAAATGTATGACAATAGAAGTGTGAAACCATGGAGATGACAATACATCATTTTAAGGTTGCTACGTTATATGTGAGTTGGTATAGCATCACTGTGAAATATCAAAGATGTAAACTATAAACCCCAATGCATACACAAATTAGAGAATAAAAAACTATAGCTACCAAACCAACAAAGGAGACAAAATGATATGTTAAATGAATACATAATCTAAAAGGCACAAAAGAAGAAAAAAACACAGATGCAACAAATGCAAAAATAAAGTAAGTGGATTAAAATCTACCCATATCACTAATCACGGTAAATGTAAATGGTCAAAATACTCGAATTAAAAGACAAAGGTTGTCAGATAAGACGAAAAAGCAAGACCAAACTATGCAACCTATAAGAAACCCACTTTAAATATAAAGGTACAAATACATTAAAAGCAAAAGAATGGAAAATAATATGTATCATGTTAACATTAATCCAAATAAAAATGAGGTGGCTATATTAATATTTGATAAAGTATATTTCTGGCCAAAAACTAGGGTTAGGGAATTTCACTTCATAATGAAGAAAAGGTCAATTAATAAATAAGGCATAAACAAGCTTCAATATTTCTGGATATAACTACATAGCTTCAAAATATGAAGCAAAAACTGACAGAATCAAAAAGACAAATAGATAAATCCATAATTATAGTCTGAGACTGCAATATCCCTCTCTCAATAACTAATAAAACAAGTAGACAGAAAATCAGTATGGATATAGAAAATTTAAGCAACAGTATCAACCAACCTGCAGTTAAGTGGTACAAAAATAATTGTATATCTATAAGCAAAAAATATAAACTTTGATCTATACCTTACACCATATACAAAAATTAACTCAAAATGCATCATAGATCTAAATGCAAAACTCAAATCTATACAGCTTCTTGACAAAAACACAGGAGAAATTCTGAGAAACTTGGTTTAGGCAAACAATACTTAGAAATGATATCAAAAGCATAATCCATAAAAGAACAAACTGATAAAATGAACTTCAACAAAATTAAAAACTTATTCTTCAAAAGACACTGGTTGGAGAATGAAAAGACAAATCACACAGAGAGATAAGCTTTGCAAAGCATACATCTGATAAAGGATTGTATATAGAACATTTAAAAATCTCAAGACAATAAAAAATAAATTATTCAATAAAATAGATTTGAACAGAAATGTCACTAAAGAAGATATAGGAGTGGTAAAAGCTCAACATCATTATTTATCAGCTAAATGTAAATTAAAACTATTTGAGAACATATTATAACAAATAAAATTTAACAAAATTAAGAATGTGGAACAACTATACCTCCTATATGATTCACCATTCCATTCCTAGGTATTTATAGTGACAGTGCATGTTCAAAGACTTAAAATAAAAGTTCATAGATGTTTAATTTATAATAGCCCAAGACTAGCCCAAATGTCTGTTGACAGGCAACTGGATAAACAAATTGTGGTATACCCACTCAATAGACTATTAATTATATGTAACAATGACTCTCAAAATAATTATGCATCTCTCTCTATATAAAACACTCTACAGAATGGGATTCAAATCAGGCAGATCAATGAACACCCAAAGGCTTACATTGTGGAGGGGAACGCTGCCTGCTTCCTGGAGCCAGCTTATTCTCCAAGGGGAAGGCCTTCTCTTCCTGGGAGACATTTACAATTTGTTTCATTGCCCAGGAGTGTTTAGCAGTCCCTTGGCCCCAGGGAAATGCTTCTCTAAGGTCCCCAAGTTCCTTTGGCAGTTTTGGCCTCCAGGTGTTGGCAAGGCTCTGAGACCAGAGTTGGGTGACACTGGCTGCAGTAGTCTCTGGTCTCTTGTAAAGGAGGCAGCTGCACTGATTTTCAAAAGCAGGAATGTTGGCATAATGTAAATAAAGCAGCTGCCTCTCTCTCTCTCTCTCTCTCTCTCTCTCTCTCTCTCTCTGATAAACATAATTAAAACCAATTCACAGTATTTCTACTCTTAGGAAAAAATATATAAAATGCCATCTTTTTGTCCTCAACACAGTTAACAATGAAAATTTGACTAGGAGGACTTTTGTTTGAAAGATAGAAAATTAATGCAACCTCTTGTGGACGAAAGGGGCCACATACTGATCTGATAAGCTCAGGGGAGGCCTGCATGGCAGTCTTGCAAACTCAGAGACCTAAAGTAACCACAAGGGATGGTCTGAAATTTAACTAAAAGCAGTTATGGTGGGCAGTTACGTCCTAGGCCAGTATCTTCACTAACAAGGTCAACCTTTACCTTAACTGAGCCTATCTGTCTTTTTGCATCTATGATAACATACCCTTGAAATGTCTGGGTAACTTGTAACTTCCCCTTTTCTGGAGCCCCTGGGGCACATCCAAATGTGCTGGGCACCAGGACAGATACCACAGATTCCTTCATTATCATGTTAATTGATCCTGCACCCACCTAAGTACAGTGGGGCCTTGACTTACCAGTTTAATTCGTTCTGAGACCGAGCTCGTTAACTCAAATTACTCTATCAACTCAATGCAAAAAAATTGGCCGAGAGACAGCTGGTATCTTAAAAAACTCGTTAGTCGGGACACTTGTAAGTCAAGGCCCCACTGTATGTGTCCATCATTTTACTTTTTATCCAATCCCAGGGGTTTCCCCTGCTTTGTTTTATCCCTCCTCCTTAATCTATCACCAATGAATTTCATGTAACCCACCTATGTCCCTCCTCTGATTGCAATGTATAAATACAAATGTAACCCGCCATTCTCTGGAGCATTATCTCAATTCTTTGAGGTTCTGCTTCCCGGCATATGTCGACAGTTTGGCTCAAATAAACTCACAAAAATTCTTTACAGGTTTCAATGGGTTTTTTGTGTTAACACTCTGAAGAATTTAGTAAAAAACTGGCAGTGGTGTTATTGACAGGACCTTTCTGTGTGGATAAGCCAAACACTTCTTTAAGCACACCATCATGCCTCACCTTTGCTGGGCATCTCCTGAGTCAACAGGACAGACTGCACTTCACATGCCACAGTTGAGGGGGGTAAGTAATGACACTCCACCTGCTGCAGGTGAAGGCTCCTCAATGCAGCTGACCAGGAGTCCTCTGGTTCCCCAGGACTGAGTGGGTACAAAGGATACCTTAAGTGTCCTTTCACATTAGCTTCTTGGGTTGAGAGATCAGTTTTTCTGACTTGCTAACAAAACACATTTTGAGGACTGGGAGAAAGAGCTGCCTCCCTTCCCGATTCTTCTCCTTTGCTGTTTACTGCTAAGCAATTGCTATAGCCATAGCCTGCCAATTCACCTTTTATAGACTCATTCCCACCATCATAAGGGAGGACAAGGGCTACACCTGCATCCTGAGGTGCTCAGCAGTCAGTGCCGGGCTCCACACACAGAGAGAGGTATCTGCTAGAGCAGTGGTTCTCAACCTTGGCTGCACATTAGAATCACCTGGGAATCTTCTTAAAATCCTGATTTCTGGGCCTCATTCCGGAGGATCAGGAGTTTAAAAAGATTCCCAGGTGATTCTAATGTGCAGCCAAGGTTGAGAACCACTGTGCTAGAGGCTGGAGGCCTGGTTGATTCAAAATCAAACCCAAACAGGCAGCTAGGCTGAGTCCAGGTCAGATACCCTCCCACAGTGCTGTTATTTTTTCCATATTACCCTCTAAAATTCCACGGATGCAGCTTCTCTCAAAGTCTAGCTAAACGGAGCTACTAGGTTGGACGGGAAATAGCTGGCTGGCGAAGGCTGAAGCCTTGGAAACATCACAGAAACATTCATGGTGATGGGAGCAGCTAATAATATTGTGAAGTCACAGCAACTCAAGGCACGAGCAGAAAAAGGGAAACACTAAAAATGTGTAATGAATGTGTGATGGAAGGTTTTAAAAAATTTCCTCTTGCAGAAATGTCTAAATTGCAAGCTACAATGTGGTTGAAAGAATCACTCTCATTCATCAAGTATTTTGGGAACCCACGTATTTTGTGGCTCTTGGGGACACAGCAGTGCACGCAGCAAATTCCCTGCTCCTGGAGGAACCTCTATTCTAGAAGGGGCAGAGAAGTGTGAGAAGAAAAGTGAGGTTAGGGGCGGGTGGGTGGTGGGCTGTTTCAGACAGAGTGACATGGGAGTATTTTGTGAAGAAACATCTGAGCAAATACTTGAATGAGATGGAGGAAAAAAACCAAAAACCAATCAACCAATCAATAACTTGAATGCAAGAGTAAAGCTACTGGTGTTAAAAGACTCACATTAGTGCCCAAGAAAATGACCAGGAAATGCACAAAACTTCCAAAGGCTGTATGGGTATGTTTTCCTGCTTCGCTATCATTGTCTCTTAACCTAATAGGATTTTATCTAGATATTAGGTGACCTACACCTCTATATTACTGAGTGGCCCAAACTTGGTTTCTTTAAAATAAAACCTGGAAGGGGGTTACTATTTCTTTTTATTTTCAAGTATTCTGGGGACAGTGACAAGATTTCTGAATTTACCCACTTAGCCAATTTTAGAACACGTGAGTCCAGGGTCAGGTAAGGAAGAAAATGAAGACATGCAAATGTGGGATTGCTTGTCATGTAAACACATGAATGATTTAGTATGTGTAGACTGGCAAAGGAGGAACTGGATTAATAAATTCCAGTAAGAGAGTAAGGGCAAAACAAACTTACCAAAGATATAAAGAAACGGGAGGCATCAAAATGCATGCATGCTCCTTTGGACATAGCTAATTTTTTTGCTCTCACTCAAGTGGTTGGCATACCCGAGTCACTCTACCCTTGGTACTCTTTTGGAAAACATGCACTTCTAGGCCTCAGATTTTGGATTCTAATGCTATTGCTGCTCAAAATAAGTAAGGCTCCTTGGAAAAGAGTCAGTTCTTTGTTGAAGCAAATTAGTTATACCCTCAGTCTGAAGCTAAAAAGAAAACAAAAACAAAGAAGAGACCACAGAGAAAGACTGATACTGGTCATTGGGACAAGATGAGGTGAGAGAGACCAGGGGTCCATATGATGTCAAAAGCGATAAATAATATAAAGTATGGTAGAAAAAGGTCACACCCTGGAATATGCATTAATTGCTTGAATTCCAACTACAAAACAATATAAACATGTCACCCTCCATGGATGAATACACAAATGTTGAACCATAGTCTGTATGTAGCTGGCAAGAAAATGAATTTGTATTGGCTGGACCAGGCCATCCCATAAGAAGCTGTTAAATCAGAATCAGGGTGGACGCAGGAAGATAGACTTGTGGGAATGAAAAGCTGGTTACAAGAATATTGTTTCAGGACCCCTGAATGCTGCCTGTGCCTTCAATTCTAGGATATGGATATGGCCTTGCTGGAGGCTGAGTTTAGTTCAAGAACAGACAAGTGAAATGATCACATGTAGGCACCCCTAAGTTCCATACACCAACTTCCTGTGGAGGACATCATCATTAACTCAGCATTTCCTCATTTTCCTCCTAGATACTATTTAAAAGCAACAAGGAAAGTTAGAGGAAGGACAAATGGGCTCTGATCTCTGGCTCCATCACTAGGCTACCACTGGTCATTTTACTTGTTCTGCGACTGGTTTTCTCATTTGATAGCTGGGTGAACACCTACATTTCATGGAGTCATGAGCCTGTGGGAGCCAAAGCCTGTAAGGAACCCACTGGGTCCTGGGACACAGCAAGAAGTCAGTGACTGTGAAGTCTCCCCTTGGTGTGACAGAGGGAACTGTGACACACATAAACCCTCCTGGACGTTAGCACATGAACAGAGGAAACAGGGAGGGAAGGATGGGGAGTAGCTGACTTTACCATGTGTGCTCGGAAGTTTTCTAATAACAGCTGCTCTGGATCGTCAGTAACGTACGGAGCAGGCACATGGTGGCCTTGAAGCAGCACTTTCCCATCTGTCATTATTTCTTTACCTAACCACATTTCAGTTTAAATTAATAAAGGCTATTTTTACTCCATCAGCTTGATGATCAGTATTTTTCTTATTGACCTATCTTGTTAATTAAACTTATAAAAATAAAGCAGAAGTCATCTTCCAAAAAGCAAACTTAAAAAATTACAGTTCCAAAATTAAGTACTTCAAAACAAAAACTTTTATTGATAAAATTTACATTCCTTAGGAATTATCTAGAATTTAGTACCAAAATAAACTGGCTAGTTACAAGACACATATTATTAAAAGATCACCACTCATGTTATTAAACTATAAAAAAAAATCACCACTCATGCAGTTTCTATTGAGTATGCACAAAAACAGATTTAAAATGCTCATAATCTCACATAAACAGTCTAAACTGCACACGTTATCTTAGCATACAGCCAAAAAATAAAGAAATAAATGAGAGAAAGTAATTAAAACAAAATATCCATGTCTTGTAAATGGGAAGTTGAAGCCCAGTCTCACCCTCTAATACACAATCAGTTCTTCCAAGATTCGTTTTTCCTTATTTCAACCATCATGACCTCTCAAGTGCAGAAAACCTTACCTTTCAATCACTTACAATAAAGAAACTCAACGAAAAAGTATGTTTTCTTGTTTATTTTTCCTATTCTTTTTCTTAGGTCTTTGTGAATGACCACCTTTTCCTATTTCACGTAGGATTCGGAAGAAAAAGCAATTACTATATATTTGTCCAAGGATATAGGAAAGCCCGAGAAGTCTTACAAATGATGGAAGATTTCACAATGCTTAAGCCAAGAATAGGAAAGATCCATGCATCCCGTGAGAAACCTCTCAAACTCTCATTCAGACAGTCCCTGTCCAAAATTTGGGACACATTTAAGAGGCAACATCACTTACTGGTAGAAGGTATCTGGTGTACCTGGTTAAAGAAAGACCGTTAAGAATTCCACTAGGCCAGGGGTAGGGAACCATTTTTTTCTGCCAAGGTCCATTTGGATATTTATAACATCATTCTCAGGCCATACAAAATTATCAACTTAAAAATTAGCTGCTATATTTGGTCAAACGTTTAATTAATTAACCCCAAATGCCTTGACAGGGCCACACCAAATGCTTTCATGGGCCTTAGCCCTCGGGCCGGACATTCCCCACCCCTACATTAGGCAAACAAATGGAAAGGGGACATAATAGGAGCCAAAACCAATTATATAGCTACATTTTTTGTGGTTCTTCCTTCTAAACTTCATAGGCCCTATTGGTTACTAAATTTTTCTTTTTAAATAATCTCTTAGAGCAGTGGTCACCAACCCGTGGTCCAGGGACCACTGGTGGTCCGTGAGGTCCGAAAGGTTGGCGACCGCTGGTTTAAGGAATCCTTTGGAGCAGCGGTGGCCAACCGGTGGTCCGTGAGGACCGAAAGGTTAGCGACCGCTCTCTTAGAGAATACATGTACAAAATAGAATGTTAAATAGATACAAAGGATAAAAGAGAATGTGCCCTCCCCTTCGTGCCTCTAGCCATCCAATTTCCTTCCAAAACATAACCACCAGTACTAGCTTACTGTGTCTTCCTCAGAAATACACTAAACATTACAAATACAACCACACAGTCCACACACCCAAGAAACACTCCCCGCATGGACAAAGAGAGGCACACAAAATGATCACAGAGCCTGCATATTCATATAAAGTCTCATTTTCATACATAATTCACTTCTTTGTGAAGTTAAGGAACTGTTTCATTTCTAATATGAGAGTAGTGTGGGAAATAGAGATCTATACAAGCAATGAAAGACTGTTGTGAAGACAAAATCTTCACTTCATACGATCTATTGAGAGCACATTTTAATGTTTCGAGTATTGTTTATTATGAACCAGCAAAAACAGAGAACTATATTGTGGTCCATTCTGGATGTCAGAACAGTTTTCTTTCAGAAATCAGGGCAACCTGCCAGAGGCTCCTCTGTGTGAAACAGGTCATTTACATATGACACGAGGGCATGCCCCATGCTAAGCCCAGGAGGGCCTTGCTTTCAAAAAGATTCCAGTCTCCTAAGGGAAAGAAAACATGTATTTAAATACCACCCCCCAAGTAGAAATAGTATTCACAGAAATAAATACTGAGTTACACACTGATGAACAGCACATATGAGTTGAGCACAATGTCAGTCACACGGTAAATACTCAATAACTGACAGCCATTATTATTGTTAAAATTGCTATGAAGAAAAAGTAAAGGCTCTGCAGAAAGATGGTAAAAGGGACCTAGAGTACACGGAGACCTGAGAAACAAGGTCTCTGAGAATGCAATATTTAACTTGACACTTGGTGAATACCTGGACATTCAATGGGTAAATGTGGGCAGAAGGAACATACCAGATAGAAAACATAGCACTTATGGAGATCTTAGGTGGAAAATAGGCTGCAACTTTGATGGGAAGTAACCCAGCCTTGTCTTGCTGGGTCCATCCCCAGTGTATCTGGGTCAGGCACTACGGAGCTAGCTCAGCTCTCACTTGGCTCACTGCCATGATCCTGGTACTACCAGGACAGGGTTAGGGTGATGGAAAAACTTTCCTCAAGTAACTAATCTCACACAATGAAGATATAAGTCTTTATTATACCGTCAGAAAGTTGTCAAAACCGGGCCAGGAATATGGTAGACATAAGCCCGGGCCTCACATTTGTTAGAAGGTCCACAGGGAACACATCCACAAGAAAGGGGATGTGCATATATATTGCTATTTCCCAAGCCGTAGCAAAGAGTTCAAGTTTAGCAATCTTGTCTGAAAGGAAAGGACTGAGTTTGATAATTCTTAACTTCGGAGGACTACTATAATAAAACTCTGAAGAACATGTAGACACTGTTTTAAAATAAATACTATAAGTTTAACATTAGAACATGATGTTTCCTACCGTCTGTATATTTAGCATTCACAGTCTACACTATTCTACTAAAGAAAACAGAAGATTTTACGTAAGAAGATAACTATCACACCGCTGACTCTTTGCACGAAATTATGAGTAAGTTCTCTGACATTGGTTGTAAATATAACACACAACTGACAAAAGGCATAGTCTTAAACGATCCTTTACATGCCACTTTCTCTACCCTATTAAGATGCTCGTTGTTTCTTTGATTTATCTGATAATAAATTTTTGATGACTGGAAAGTCTCATAAAATTGCTCTGGTGCTGACTACACTGATTAATAAGTCTGAAGAATCGAAAGTGTCAGGAATTCATGTGTACTATTAAGTTACTGCCAAACATATATTAGGTATTCCATAAAATATAGAATAAAAGGGTTGATCTGATAATTTTATCTTATACCATTTTCCTGTAACAATTTATATTCAGGGTCATCATCATCTTCCATTCCCTTTAAAAGAAAAAATCAATAAAGTAAATCCAGATAGGGGAAAATTCAAGAATTAAACTAAATTTAAAAAATAATGAATTGATATACACCATAAATCATGTTTCCCAGAAAAATAAAGAACTCAGAATTAGAAACCATTGTTGGGGCGACTCTGAGATGATCTAGCTTGAACCTCCTGCTCTCAAGATGGAGAAGCTGAGCGTGGGTGAGATGAGGTCACGTGGCACTGACAGAACTGGGACTGGAAGCTATCTCTACGCCAGTCTTTTAAGAACAGCCTTACTTCCCCTCTTCTCCTGCACAGTTTCAAAGCAGAGCGCATCCCTGCGTCTTTTTGCCATGTATACCACATGGAAATACGTACCCCATTTCTGATATCCCCATCTCCTCTGGAGAAGCAAACAGCTTTAATTACATGAGAAGAGAACTTTGTGCCCTGTTATTAGTAGTCTTGAGTTCTCCTGAGACAAGATAGGAAAATTAAGCAAAAGTTATGAAGGGCTCCAGATGTGGTTATTAGAACTCCAAGATGAGACAGGAAATCCTGACTCCACATTTTACAGGGCAAGGCACCATCAGCTACCACTAAGGACACAAAGTCAGAGGGACAGTCCACGCCTCCCAGTGGGGATCCCATCACAAGACCCTCCACACTGCTGATTCCCTCCATAAGGATTTTGTGAACGAAACAACGTCAGGTCCATGGTGGGTGACCCTCCCTTCTTGAATGCTCTAGCTAACTAGGACGAAGCAGGGGATTGTGTTAGGTGCTTTCCATTCCCAAGGGGCCTTCAAATTCTAACCAGCTTGTTTTAACATGGTCCATTCTTATAAGAAGATTGAAGTAACATTACCTACCCCTCTCCCAAGAACAACAGCCCATACAGTGTGTTCCTAAAATGAAACATCGTTGAACTGCATATGTTTTGGAAAAACATACAACTCAGAAAGCCAAGCATATGCTGGGGGATCAAGCCTTAGAGAGTATTTAAGCACATTCACTAATAAACAGAATTTGCCTACCCAACAACAATGCCCGACCGGAATAAGAGACCAGAGTTCAATAAAAAGTCAGCACGTAATAAAACAAGATATTACTTTGTAGGGAATAGAAATCACAGAGTTTTGTTTGATTATAAAAGCGCCAGTTGTTAATTTATTTCTCAAATAAAAAGATCAAATGCTGGCAATAACTCATCTTAGCTGGAGAGAAAGCATCAAGCATTGAATTTTTGAAGATTACTGGGAGTTAATAAAGGTTATCAATATGTAGGGCTAAACAATTTCATCTCATTGAATAGGTCAATATTCAATAGTTCAATATAATTACATCAAATAAGTAGCATCTAAAAATGGAACTCAAAATAGCTTCTCTGGAAGAGGAAGTAACCCAACTCTTTTCCTTTTGTTAAGTGGGACAAACGATATTCTATTTACCCTAAAGTGATACTGCAATATGTCACACTGTACCACAGGGCTGCACAAAACAGGCTGAGTACAGACAATCAACAGACAGGTGAGGTGGAGATAAGGACAGAGGGGGACAGAGAGACCATGCTCTTTAAAATCCTAAGTAAAAGCCTTTTGTGGTGCAAGGTTCAGAGTAAACTCTTCTCCCCCTGCTGCAGCTGCCGGTCTGTCTCCCTTTTGCCCCTCCGAATTTATTCAGAACTCTAATGATACTCGCACTAGTCAGTGAAGTAGGATGAAGAAAGGCTGACATGGCTCTTGCTCACTGGTCCAGCCTGATCCTCCAGGTCCCTGCAGAGCTCACAGGCCAGCACAGAGCCGGAGGCGTGACCACATTAGAAGGCCAGAGAATGCACACAGATATGTGAGGGAACCTTTTCCAAGACTGGATTTATATCTAATGTACATCAGAGCGAAAAACATTCCAGAATATACATAAGATGAGGTTTCTTAGATGAGGTTCCTGAGGTTTCTTCAGGAATACGAACTAGCCTCCTGAAACTGATTTTTAAACCCTAACAGGGTTTACCTTTGACCTTCCTAGTGATAGCACTGTAATTAGCTAGTTATTAATAATGGGAAAGGAACAAAGGGGGGCTTTATAGGTATGCCATTTGGGCAGCTGCACCAGAGAGCTTCAACTTTACATTCCCCAGGGAACCACTGGCCCCTGCAAAACACTGGGAAAAGGACTGGACAGAGGGGAGACAGATGCATGCCTGTCAATCACACCTGGGAACAGAAAGCATTAGCCAGAATGGGCATGGCCACTGCAAGTGCATGACAATTTGGGAATATATAAGCCCCTAAACAAAGGAACGAACTCTCTTGGCACCCTTGGCTCATGATTCTGGTGACTCTTGGGCTTGTGGCTCACTTTTGGCTTCTCTGCATCTGCCCCTGGGTTCTTCACAGCCATGAGGCGCTGCGGACACCACATGCAATGGGATAATGAACTGCAACTGGAAACACAAGCTAAGCTAGCCTGATGCTGGACTGGACCCGGCTCCAACACAGGAAAGAAATGCTGGACACTGACTCTCATTTTAGCTCTGCTGAAGCCCCTGCTGCACTTCTTCTATCGCCGGGCTGAAGGAAAGGAAACCTTGGGAACTCGGGGATTTAATTCACTCGTTCTCCCATGTGAGTCTCAGAAAATTATTTTTTCTTGTGAAATTGCAAGAAATCTAAGCAACCAGGAGATGAGGACTGTCCCCTCCATTAACAATAGGCGTGGTGTGGGGGAAGGTGGAAGGGTGGGTGGAGGTTCCCTACTGTAACTCCCCCAGAATCCAATGGAAATGCCAAATGGGAAGCACCTTCCCTTTAACAACTGAAGCATTCTGTATGAGCTATAAAATGGGCCCAGCACGCTTCCACTGCGCTACTCTGCTGATGAGCTATAAAATTATAGAAAGTAAAGCTTCAAAAGCTTGCAAAAATCTTTATGTATCAAAATATAATTGTGAAAATGCATACAGAAAAAAGAAAAATACAAATTATCTCTGAATAATAGTGCTAAACAAGTTAAAAAGCAGAAATCCTTTTAAATCTAAAAAAACTTGAAAGAGGTAGAAAATTGTTATGTACTCTTCCTCAAATAGTCTGTCTTCTTCCTGTTACCTGAAGAGGAGAGATATTAATTTACCAGGGCAATTAATAGCTCATGGCATCACTGAGAAATAGTCGAGTAACTACATCATAGGTCAACAGTTGCTATTACATCCTGATTTACATCTATTCAATAGCGAAATAAGCATTCTTCAACTCTGTGCACTGGTAATACACTATCTGGAGAAAAGGAATGCTATGTAATTTTACCATTTAAGTAAACATGAAATAAGGAATATGACACAATACTACCCAAAATACTAGTATAACATTTTATGGGTTTACCTTTTCTCTTAGACATTTCTTAGCAATGTTAGTTATATGCAACATATTTGCATAAAAATAGGTCCAGAGATATCAAGTTTTAATCACAATTTGTATTATAGAAAAAATATGATAAACATTTGTTAGCATAAAAAAGGAACCAAAATATATGTGTAGGAAATATAAAGGAAATATAAATTACCAGGAACACAATACATAGTCAACTTATAAATATAAAAACAATTTCTATGTCAAAAGCTGTAGGAACAAAATTGGTTCTTCATTTTCATGTTACCATAAAGAAATATTGTTTTTCTCTGGCTTAATTTGAACTATTTTCAGATGTAGTGCAGATAAAGAAAAGTCTACATTGTTCTGCTTACTAACTGTCACTATATAAAATTCCCTCTCTGCTAGAAAGGCCCTGGCAGTTTAACCCTCTCCTCATTTTTCTGTGATATTTATAAAAACCATCTGCTAGCTCTGTGCAGCCATTCATACTTCACCAGAAAATAAAAAGGTTTATACAGTTTTGTGAGACAAAATCTCTTCTGCAAAGGGCTGTCGTAAAATGAATGGGATCACCAATTAGGTTGAAATGCTCCAGCCTTTTGGTAGACCAGATAAATCTGTTATTTTAAGGATCTTCTAGGCCACTGTCTCAGAAGCCATTAGAGGATACAGCAGCTGTTTAATAAAGCCCATTTATGTCCATAATAACCTCTAACAGGTTTGCACACAATACAGAAAGAAGAAAACATTGCTTAGTCTTAATACTACAAGTAAAACAATTTGAGAAACAATAACCAAAAAGTATCCTTCCTTACATATCAAACAGGATGATTTATTTTGCTAGATTGCTAGTGAAGAGAAATTGCCAGCATTTTTCTCATCATTGGTCACCATTCACCAAACATTGCTTTGTTAAAATGTTTCTATTAACTAACATGAATAATAGTATAGCCAGTCTTCATTTAAGACTAAAAATCAAAACAAAACAACAAGTGAGCGTGGCCCCTCTCTCGGGAGAAAGGAAGTCACAGACAGGAAGAATGACAGAGAGGCTTGCTGAGTTAGGCTGCCCTGGAAATAGGACTGCCATGCTTCACAAATTGCAGCCTTCATGAGGATTCCTGTTTTCCAAATGCCTCATCCACCGACACGTTTTCAGCCTAACATTTGTCAAACCTCTCCTTTTGTTAAGAGTTAACTTGTCAGCTTGCACAATGGCTTGTGGCTTGTATCCACCTTCCTTGACAGAAATGAGAAAAGTGTGAGTTACTCCCTTTCACAAAGAATCTCGTCAAGGATCCTGACTCCAATCTGACTTCTCCTCCTAGGGGGAAAAAAATCTATCTTCTGAAAACTTACCACGTGGTGACTATTCTATCATAATTGTGCTGCACAGAAATAAAAGAGGTCATAGAGAGATGAGGACTATCCAATAATGAGTTAAGAGGTGTCTGTATCACTCTACAGCAGCCTGAAAACAGTAATGTGCTTGTAGAGCTTGACCCTCAACCACCCAACCAAGCAAGTTACTTTGCTTTAACAGAGGGAGTAACTCATAATGAACGGGCAATGCTGTGACTCCAGCCAGTAAGTTCCCTTGGCTGATAGTACGATAAATGAGCAGAGTAATCTCCACTTGAGAAATGACGAGGATATTATGATGAATGCCCAAAATGTACTCCAAAGAACCAACTCCCAAGGAACTATACCACAACATGCTCCCAGCCACTCCTACCCACATCTCCTCTAGCTTAACTACACAAGTTCATCTCCACATCAAGTTCAATCACCTCACAGTGTTTAAACTTTTCCTCAACACTAACTCCACTGTTTTGTTTCAGATGTCCACGCCTCCTCTTGGAGTCCATTAGAACCTGGAAATCACATAATCCATCTTCTCTGACAGTTGCTACTCTAGACTCAGAAAGCCTCTGAGGATGTGCTTAGAACACGAAGGTCACTGTGAAAGTCAACTACAGACAGGAACAAAAATGAAACATGCTAGTAAGTTCTTTACTACTTTTATTTAACTAATTAGAGGCCCGGCGCACGAAACTCATGCACAGGTATGGTCCCTAGGCCTGCAATCAGGGCCATCTTCCTTGGCTGCCTGTAGCCGGCCCCGCCCCCCGCCCCCTGCCACCACCCACCCCTGGCTCCCCATTCACCATCGGGCGATCGGAGCCTGCCAGCCAGGAAAAGGGACCAAAGGTGGTCAGTGCACCTCATAGAGACTGGTCAAGAGGTCGTTCTGGTCATTCCACCATTAGGGTCAATTTGCATACTACCCTTTTATTATATAGGATGGGTCAATTCGTCAGAACAAAATTTTTTTAAAGGAAGTAGATTCACTAGTATTTTCAGTGCCCAGACAAAATTTAAAATATGCTATCATATAATCTGAAGATCTACATAATAAAAAAAGGAAATTCTATTGGATGGAGGTGTTTATGGTTTTATAAAGACAAAGGAGTGAAGATTGGAAACCACAAGGTTTAGACTAGAGTTATGACTAAGGTACTGAATGTAAAATTTGCTTTTTTAAAAAAAATTATGAGTATAATGAATACATTGCCTTTTTGAAGGTCACTACAAGTACAACTTTTAAAAAGTAGCCAAGTACCTGATAATTACATAATATTTTTTTCAGATAGTTGAAAAGGATACTAAAAGTCCTCTAATTATGAAGTGGCTGTTAAGAACATTAAAAAGTTCAGTGGGGTTCTAGTTACATGACAATACACTTTTTTTATTTATTTAAAAAAACTTGAATTTTAAAAATCAATGTAATTAATATACATTAATAGCTGTATACATACTATATTCATATAAAAGACGAGCTTAAATTTAAAAATGGTATTTTTATACAAGTATTTTTAAAAGACTAAGATTCTGATTAGTGTCTTAGCTACTAGTCCACGTGTCTGGCTGGTACATTTGATAAAGGAGTGAAGATAACTACGGAAGAATGAGTGAAGAACAGAAAGGCTGAAATGCAGGAAGTGGTAGGAAGTGGTCAACATTCTCCTTCCCCAGGAGAGAAGAGATGATCTCTCCGGGCTCCAAAGACCAGCCCTTGAGTTCACCACAAGTGCTTTCTCCCAGCAGAGGCTCACAGACTCCTCTAAAAAGCAGTGAGTGGGGTACAAACTGGTCCTCCTAAAAATGGGACAATGACTCTCCTAAGCTTATTTAAGCTTTTTAATACAGATTTAACTGTATAAAAGATAATATAATTCTTCATGAGGAAATCAAATACAGAAAGGCATGCTAATGGGCAAATTGCTTAGATGACTCCAATTCCCAAATATAGGATACCAGTAATAGAGATAAGAATATACATACATCAAACTGGTTATTGATTAAAATGCTGTGTCATATAGTCCCTGTCAAATAACATACCAATGAACTCAATCAAAGAAACATGCCTCTCATTCATCCAGAATCCTAACCATCATCAATAAATAGAATTAGTCATCTAATAGTGACTAATTGCCCAATAATGACTGAGGTAATATAAAATTAACAAATTCACAACTTAATCTTTTAAAATGAAATTAGATGCATTTTATGTGCAATATATTTTAATTCTCTGTAAATTATAAATTAAAGTATGGTAAAATAAAATAAAAATGGTTAACCAAAATAATAAACAGTATTTTCCCCAATTCTGGTTTAACAGGAGCTCATTTGTGTACTTTGTTATAAGTTAAAATATATATAATGATTTTCTAAAATGATTCCCTACAAACCAATTAGAAGTAGACTCCCATTTACTAACAAAAATTAAACCTCTACCTCAAACCAATGATGGCAATGATTAACAATTTAAGAGGAATAAAATGAACAATAATCTTCTAATTTGCAATTACATTTTCACACATTTTCATAACTAATTAAACCAATTTCCAAGGATGAGCTATATTCATATTTAAAGAAACTATATATCTATATATTACACATAACTTGTGGCTTGTGAAACATAACACACATCCTATACTTCTCTCATTTTACTCTAATGGTAAGTCTTAAAATATATTGTCAACGTCATAAAAAATCTAAACCATGATTTAAGCTTCTTCCATATATGAAGATATGCTATCATTTGGGCAATTTTAGTCTATTTAGTTTTAATGTCATTGTTCTTTAGAGCTCATCTTCTCTGTGATTCTGTCACATAGGAAATATGAGTGAACTAAGCCCTGGCTTATGTGACCAGGAGCATGGTGTCCGGGGAAGAGGCTGCAGGACCACAGCTGGCCATTTATAAACAGGGAGCCTGCCCTGTCAGTCAGCACTGCCCCGTGGTCCACACTGAGTGTGGGGCATTTTTCTTATACAAAATAAAAAAAAAGAGAGACTCCCACCTGAACGTGACCTTCAATGATCCTCTAATTTTTCTCTAATATTTGGAATGTTAAATTCTCAAATGTTGGTAACAAACTCAAAACAGATTAAATTTGACTGTGGATTTTTATGTCTTTTGCATTTGCTTAAAACTAGAGATGACTAGACTTCAGTATTAGGGGGCCACTGAAGCATAAGATAAATGATTATCTCAATATGGGGTGGAGGTGGGATGAGGGGAAATAATGACAGAAAATGTAACAGAGCAGATGGGGCCAAGAGAGTTCCTTCCAACCAGGACACACTGGGGAAGGAAGGTAAAACCAGCCGGGTTTTAGGGTGGGCTCCTCACAATCTCCTTTGACCTGAGGTGAAGAGTTGAGGGATTCTGATGCTGTGACTTGAGCTAGCTGACTCCTCCTCCTTTTTCTGCTCTTCCTTCCTTTTTCTCTTAGAGATAATACCATCTCACCAGAGTGGAAGCTTCTCTAGAATAGAATGGTGTGTTCTAGTATTCTCTACTCAGTTATAAACAAACTGCTTAACAATGTTGTTCATAATAGCTGTTATTCTTTGCATTCAAAGGAGAAAAAAAAGTATGTTCTGATCTTAATGTGTCTGACCAATTTCCTTAGTGTCATGAATATTCAACTAATAACTTAAATTTTCTAAACAAACTTGCTATAAATTCCCTTTGATAAAATCAATTAAAATAATCTTATCACTACAAGATAATTACTACATGTGGTTATTAATAAAACATGTAAAAATGCTACGAACTAACTGCCACCAAGACGACAATGTCACATGATAGTCTTAAAATGACATAATTACAAATACTATAAAACCACAGTGTATTACTTTGGAAAACAACCAGTCTACTTACTACTTATACGTCTCTGAGCGGATATATTCAAAAACGTGGGACACTCCAAGCTGGAACTGGTCAGCAATTGGGGTAACCCAAGGATTGTTCTCTGCTTTGAATACCTGCTTCTGACCAGTCAGATCCAAGTTTCCTGAAAAAGAAGGAGAAGAAAAAGATGAAGGTCCTTTCATCCTACAGGGATCAGGACTAAGAAGTCCTGCGCAGTAACCACAGCACAATCCTAAGTACCTTTTGGTTCACTTGATTTATTTTTAAAAATTTCTTACCCCAAGTCATCACTGATACACAAGTAATTAGTACCATAGACCAAGAAATGAAGAACAAAGGAAAGAAGGAGGGAGAGAGGGAGTGGAGGGAAGGAAGTAGGAAGAAGGTAAACCTGGAAGGAATTCTCACATAGGTAGTATATGCTTTATTTTTCCTAGGTATTTGCTACAGAGACTAAAATGACCCCATCCAAAATGAAGAGAAGTGCTATGAGAACCTCCTGAAATTCTGTCTTGACAATGTGAATCACTGCTTGTTCAATCTGATCTAGACCCATCCGATCAACATCACCATTTTTCATCAGCCAAAGAACAATATGAATGAAGAGAGATAAAACTATTGCCCAAGTAAAATTATTATTACATTTCTCAGGTACCATAAAAACATCTCACAATCAGCACCAAATGGATTTCGTTAACATGGTTATGAAACTCACATTTGAATAGTCCTCATCAGTGTACACATTCAAAGCATCTCCTCATTTGACTCGCCAGCAATCTCTGAGTCCACTTATTAACATCACTTTACAGGTGAATAAATAGAAACGTGGGGAAATTGTGTAACAAGATCAGAAAATGACAGTGGGGATGTGAACCTGACTCCTGACTCCAAATCTCATATTCTTTCTATAAAGTCTGGTGAAACTATCAGGTTACATCAGTCTAGATCAGTGATGGCGAACCTTTTGAGCTCGGCGTGTCAGCATTTTGAAAAACCCTAACTTAACTCTGGTGTCGTGTCACATATAGAAATTTTTTGATATTTGCAACCATAGTAAAACAAAGACTTATATTTTTGATATTTATTTTATATATTTAAATGCCATGTAACAAAGAAAAATCAATCAAAAAAATGAGTCCGCATGTCACCTCTGACACGCGTGTCATAGGTTCGCCATCACTGGTCTAGATCAACCAAAGATGAGTTAATGAAGTAGCATCAAAAAGCTAGTAAGTGCCACCATCTGTTGATGATCAGTCGACTATTTTACTTATTTATTGGTATACTGAACCATGGAAAAGGCAGTGTGTGAAAGAGCTTCCGATAACTTGCCTGCTTATGAAAGGGACAAGGAGAGAGAAGCTAAGCAGCAGAGATATATGTGGTTTTACTTGACACCAGCCTCACCAAAGGCCTTTCCCTAAAAGTCCTACTGAGCAAGTCTTTTTCAGACTCCTGATCCACAGTCTAAGGCTTTTTAAACACAGACATCCAGCAATTATTCTTCCCAGGACACAACCAAAGTAACATTATTTGTCCTATTCCAGGGGTACTACTGCAAATTTTGTCATAACTTTGTTATAATTTTGATAATTCAGGATAACGAAAACACATTGTAGGATGCAAGTATACCATGAAGCACAAAATTTCCTAGGCGATCTGACCTTTAGAAATGAAAACAAATTAATATTTTTATGAGGATGATAATATAGTTCTCCTTAAAACAAAAGAACTGATTCTTTGAATCCATATTCTTTTTGTTATATGAACTTGTAACTATTCAAAAAATGGAGAAAGAAAAGACCAATATAAAAGTGATTATAATTTCATAAAATGCTTTTAAAGAAAATAGATACTACTAAATATCAAGAGGGAGCAATTCATCATGATGTTTCCAAAGCTACTTAGAATCTGTTGGTGTTAAGTACAAAAATAAGCAGATACATTTCTCTCCAAGATTGTCAATAATGTCAATTTCCTCATCTTAATGGTTAAACATCATTAGTCAGATATTTAATCATTTGGAAGATTAATGGGCTTTATTCTCTAAACCATGAATCAGAAAACTGCCTAGGGCAAATGAAAATCCAAGAGTTGCACTGAGTCTGTTTAGTTGGGTATCTTACCATCTTTACTTGGGGAGGGGGTTTTTAGAATAAAACTGATCTGCTTAAATTTCTGTATAATTCTTATTTCCTCTTGGAAATTGCTATAGTCTATGTCCTCTCTTCCATATCATTCATTCTCCTATTCTTTTTTTTCCCATTTCCACTTTTCCTAAAAATGAATATAATAGAATTTGCTATAGTCTATGTCCTCTCTTCCATATCATTCATTCTCCTATTCTTTTTTTTCCCATTTCCACTTTTCCTAAAAATGAATATAATAGAAATTTCTGGAAAAGTCTTCCATTTAAAAAATAAGTCTCTTTCTAAAGTGTCCTGTTTTACATGCACAGTGTCTATGTTGCCCACTCTTCTCAGGAAGCATGGTCACTGAGGAGGGCTGTGTACCAGGTGACAGTAAGTGCGCTGCAGCAATTCACTAATAAGTTGGGTGAGGAGGCTCTAGAGATGAGCACAGCTCTCTTAAAACATTCATCTAATTAACAACTTATGCTTACATATGATCATCTTTCTGCTTCTAAAGCCTGCTCACTGACATCAGCATGGAATCAACTATGAAAAATTACTAAGACCTTTGGGAAAATATATGCAATTCAAAGTGAAAAAAGAAAAGAGGCCATGAAAAGCATAAATTGCATAAAGAAATTAACTAATTCCTAAGCAAAGAGGATCTCCTTGTTGGTGACTACCTGTGACCTAAACACCTTTGCTCCTTACCCCCCAAAGTAAGTCATCCTAATGAGAAACACAGTCTAAATTTCCAATAGGTAGAATCGGATCAGCTGCACATGCATCTGGGACTCGCATCATTCACACATTACCATGAATTAACCCAAATGGATGGCTTTCCTCTTAACATCTATTTCAGATGGGGACACGGGAATCGGATTGTTTTACTCTGGGGAAGAAGAGAGGAAAGAGGGAAGACAGCTACATTTGGAACACAGAGCATTCCTCACCATGCTGCATATTCAGGGTCCTGGCTCTGCTGAGAGCAACAGGACCAGGGAAACACTCTGGGAAGGACCCTACAGACAAGCCTCAGCTAGTCCACATCTGTCCAGGGATGACTTCCAGGGGACAGACAGTGAGAGAGAGAAAGAGGACTCTTCTTTCCCACTCAGGCCCAATAATCCAAAAGTACAGCTGTTATGAGCGATGCAGGTTTTAATTACCCTTGAATTTAAGGTACAGGTGCATATTCCTATGGAAAAGAAGAGCCTGCATTCTACCAAATACCTACATACCCACTTTGGAATGTACACGGCCTCTTGTTAACTTATTAACAGCGTCTGACTAAGCCTGCAGCCTTTTGAGTAATAATCCTCTAAAAATGATGTACTCAATTCTATGCTCCCTGATTGCAACACATGGAAGACAGAGCTAGGGGAATAATGCCAAGAAAGGTCAGCCACGATCTTGGGGCCCTTTTGTCTGACGCCTCTAACCCCCGGAGATCTGTCAATCCCTAGCAATGTCTCTATTAAAGAGCTGTCAATGGAGACAGAGGAGGCGTAGGGGTTGCTAATGACTCCTGCTAACTCCTGGAGCAGGCGGGAAATGCTGGACGCGAGCTGGACACACTCCCTTCAGGCAAAAGGAGTCTTATACTGATGTCTGAAAAGTCAGGGTACACAGAGAGACCCACAGGCTCTTCATGAGCATTTTCAATGGCATCACTTCCAACGCATCTGTAACTCCAGCTGTTTAGTTTAGTCTCAAACAATGCTACATAATCACATTCACAGGGGTTTCTCACAGTGACCAGAAATAGGGAGCCTAATGGAAAAGAATGATTCAGGTTCACTGGGGGAAGAAAAAACCCCAAAACAATAGCTTTGTCGTTGACAGTGTTTTCTTTTTAACAAAGAGCCATGAAAACCATGTTTAATGTCCGTAGCAAACCTTGAAGCAGACTATTCCAGATGACAGAGATGGAAACCGTGTGAGCCTAACCAAGCACTGCCTCTTCAGAGTTATCACTGGCTTGCCTTAATAGGGCATGCTTATTTTGTTTTTCCACTTAATGTCACTGGTGGAGAACACAATACCTGCTTCTGTGCAGCCGTAATCCTCCCAGCCAGCTACCTGTCTCTGGCTTTCCTGCCTCACTCAGCACCAGCCTGGAATGCAGCCATTTCAGAAGAGGGTTAATATAATTAGAGTAAAGCTAGACCATTATACTGTGTGAAAAGATGACACCCGTCTCATATTGGCCTAGCAACAAGTTACCCTTGCCTCAGCAAAGCTCATCTGTCAGCTGTCGGAGGTAAGTTCCCTTTCAAGTAATAACATGCAGGAAGCATCTCACCCCACTGTCAGTCGGGCTGCAATCGCCCGAACGAACGAACGAACGGCTGCACGCTTCAGCGCGTCTAGTTAGGAGCCCTCACCCATCTCCTTTATTAGAAGCCTGAGCGGCGCTCCGGCGCTGTTCTAACAAGGATCAGGCAGCAGGATTAAGCACTGTGACAAAGAGGATCTAATAAGCTAGAAAGTGGTGCATCTACAGCCACGCTGGCTGCCTCCCAAACAGAGATTCCCCCTGCGCACTCTTCAGCGGGATGGCCCGGCCACAGGGGAAGCCAGCCAGCACCGTGATTAGCGATGACCCTCTGACCGACGCTACTATGAAGATCATATATCACTCAGAGGCTTATTCTGCAATTGCAAATTGGATTTTCCATTTTATTACCTGCAGAAGGACCACATATGCTTCAAATACAGTAAGCTTTGCCGTGCGACTGTAATTTTGTAAACACTAAATCATGCAAAACAATCATTCTCCTTGGGAGTTATAAATGTGACTGAATGCACTAGGCAATGGCATTAATAAGCATGCTCATTTTCACTTATAGAAACTGGTTGTTTTCATAACCACATGATTAAGAATTCTCCCTGAGTATTCAAAAATCCTGAAACATATGGCCAGTAACATTACTGATCACATATTAAGCAATTAAGGGTGTCAGGGCAAATTTTTCACATCATCAAAGCAGGAGTCCCTTCCTTCCTAATTCTAAAATATCACAGAGCTCTTTTAAAATTAATTCTCTCTACAAGCCAGGCTCTCTCACTCATAAAAATGTAAGGCCACGGCCTAAGAAGGTAAAACCAGCAAACTCTGGCTGAGTGGGCAGTCTATCATTAGATTACTAGATTTGCCCCAACCCAGGAATCATTCACCCTTGAAGGGGTCTAGATGGGACGTTCTGACAGCTGAAAGATCACCTCTGCTCTGCAGTGAGTCCACACAGAAGCTAACCACTAATGACTCCCGCACAAAATAAAAGCTACGTTTGCAGCTGCCCCAGATATAAAGAGAATCTCTATAATTCTTATTACTAGGTAACAGGTTACTAATTATGGAAGTGCATGATTACAGAAAATAGCTGAAGATGGGAGGTTCCTACTTTTTCATTTCTTTAGCAACATACTTTACCGAGTGGAAAATGACCATAAGGCTTACAAAATGATGCTAATATTGTAATAGTAAATGTTTGCAATAATAAAACAGTGGAAACAACCAGAATGTTCAACAACAGGTGAGAAGCTGAATTATATCTGCTACAGCCTTACAACAAAATGTTATTCAGTAATTAAAATGAATGAAATAAATTTATTTGCCTATACAGACTTAAAAAGAGAGCTACACTTTAATTAAAAAAAAAAGATTTGTTTTTTTAAAAACTAAGTTTGCTATGATTTAATTTTTGGAAAAAAATACAGAAGAAAGAAATCCCATATATGTGTATGAAGAAATACCCATGTGAAAAAGAGAAAGACAGTAAGGATACATATCTAATTGTAAATGGTGGTTTCCTCAAAGAGGGGAAATTTGGGTGGAAAAGGAATTTGGACCAGCAGAATGAGAGGTAAACATAATTTTCTCTTTTGAAAATTTCATGTGATTACAAGTATGGGCTATTTTTTATAATTAAAAAGAGAATAAAGTACACTGAGAGCAAGCAAACAAACAAACAAACAAAAAAACAAAATTCAAGACCTGGCTGGTGTGGCTCCGTTGGTTGGAGTGTTGTCCCATGCACCAAAAGGTTGTGGGTTTGATCCCCAGTCTGGGTGCTTACAAGAGACAACAGATCGATGTTTCTCTCTGTCTGTCTGTCTCTCTCTCTCTCCTTTCCCTTCTCTCTAAAATCAGTAAAACATATCTCCCGGTGAGGATTAAAAAAAAAAATCCGAGATACATGGCATGCACTAATTAGTACAAAGCAGTGCATGTTATTAGAAACGGCATCCTCTTACTGCAGTGAAAGCCATGCTTTATGGAAGACAGTCTATGAAGCCCTAACAGGACTGAAAGCCTACGTCTGAGGATGCTTCTGTCTGTGCATCATCAATGCAACCACAGTGAGCTGGGAGTCTCATGACAGCTCTCAAATTTATTCTGTGGGGAATTCGAGGCTACACTGTCATTCTGGCAAGTGTCCGCTTATAGCTTTCTGGCATCACATTTTTTAAAATGGGCATTTTGTTCATTTAACAATTACAATGCATTGCTGCTTTATGAAACATACTTAAATGAACTGTTACTCTTCTGATTTAGGCAGGGAGAGAACGAGTTCAATAAAAAAGATTAAAAACACACACACAAAACTACCCTGCCAAATGGCTCCAACAAAAACAGCATCCGACTTAATGTGCATGTTGATATGAAAGGGACCAAAAACCTATTTACCAATGAGGAAAAATAGCGTTTTACATAGTTTCCCTGGGATGTTCTCCTTGGCCATTGGTATCTGTGTTCCATGATGACCCAGCAACAGAGCAGTGGGCACCCCCAACACACACCACCACAGTTACTTTCTCTTACAAGTCTCCTTCTATGGATATTAAATAATTCCTGTTTTAAATCTGATATTCATGTAGGATTTCCCAACCATTCTTCTAAATGTGGGAGGTCATCATATTTTTGCTTGCCAGATTTCCTTTATTTATATAATGCTATCAAATAAGGAGAAATCCCAGTGGATCTGGCCAGAGACCTGGTTCCTGATCCCAAGTACATTCATGGACTTTAACCAAGAGACTTTGGGTAAATACCTGAGCTTCAGTTTCTTCATTGGCCAAAGTAGGGATTGTTAGGGCGAACTACCTACCCCTAATCTCCCCTGCTTGGACATGTTTTCTGAAATATATATTATTACTAGGGGCCCAGTGCACGAATTCGTGCACCTTGAAAGGAAAGCGAGGGTGTGGTGGGCACAGGGGCGGGTCTCGGCCCATCCTCCGTGCTCCTGCCCGGCTCCAGCACCGGCAGCAGGTGTGAACGCCCAGCGGGACCATGGCACACGGGAGCAAAGAATTTTCAGTAACCACCAGAGGCTCGCCCCGATGACAGCCACCGGCACCCCACCTTGGTCTGGCGCCACCGCTCACTTGCTCCACCATCCCACCATGGCTGATGCCTGCCATGTTCCACGCACGCCCCTTGGTGGTCAGTGCACGTCATAGTGACCGGTTGTTCGGTTGTTTCACTGTTCGTCTATTTGCATATTAGTCTTTTATTATTATAGATTAAGCTTTTCCCATAGCTTGGGGAAGATGGCCAAGATAAGAACTCCTCTCCCCCTGACTAACTCATGCACCCACACACTGACCCTATATTGCATACTTTTACCATATATGAGAACCTAACCCCCCCCCCCCTTGGGCTGACACCACCACACTGGTCTCAGCCCACCGTGAAAGAATGCAATAAATTTTCTTAAACTCTCACAGTGTCTCTTGGGCTGGCTCCTTTGGGTGTGGACCTAACAGGGATAATAGTACTAACTGACAGGATGGTGGACAAAAGTGTATATACTAGTTCTGTAATCTGGAAATCACTATAAATATATACTATTCTTTACATTATTCATTATCCTTTGAAATGAGATATGCAAAGGAGAGATAATATATATTTGACAATAAATTGCCCAAAACAGGGATTGCTCAAGAAATTAATAATCTCCTGAAACTGAATGAACAATATTTTGCAAGGTGGCACTCTTCTGTGGAAAGTCCCCTCTACCCCCTGCACCTTCATAAGCGCCTCAAAGGTCCATGATCAAAAGCAGAACTAGGAACTAATTTCATTTCCTAGAAGACTGAAAGATTTATGAACAGCAGCAGTCTAGAGCATCCCTTACGGTTGGTCCCCAGAGTACACTTCCTCACTCTAACCCCAACTCCACTCAAGTTCCCAGTTCACAGGGACTGAGTTCAGGACATCTTTCTGACCACCTGGGATGCTGGAAATATCAGCACCAAGAAAATATCAGTCACCCATTAAACTGAAGACCCGAAGGAGAAGTCACTGATGAATGCAACAAAAACGTATGTTCAAAGAATATCACTTCTTATAGGATCCAACCAGCCTTCATCATAGCTGTTTAAGTTCAACATATACAGGAATACCTTGTTCTATTCTGCTTTACAGATGTTGCATATTTTTACAAACTCAAGGCCAAAAATATCTGAATTTTTCAATATTCCTAGCAATTCTATTAAAGGTATGAAGAATAAACCCACAAACCAATGAATACTTACCATTACCATCATCATCATCATAATTACTATTATTTATAGAACATGTATTAAGTACAGATGTCATTTAGGAGCTGTCAGGGGCTTTACATTATTCCAAGAAGCCACAACAATCTTTCCCGGGAAGGATGATTAATATCTCATTTAAAAAAAGAAAAAACAACAACTAACATTCAGGGAGGTTAAAACCCACACACAAGGTCACATAAGTAGTGGGATTCAAAGGACAATTTATGTGGCTCATCCAAAGCCCTGGGTCTTTCGGGTACATGACACACATTTCCACGAGTGTGAAAAGATATTGAGATAGTGTTGAAATAGTCAATAATATGTCATGGTTTAAAGAGTACTATTGAAGCATTTCTCCCCTCCCTCATCACTCAACAGATCACAGAATTCTACCATCAGAACCATTTTCTTAGAGCCCAAAGCCTCAGTTGCCTCTAGGAATTTTCTTTTTAAATTAAAATACCCTGGCAGAAAAGCAAGTTAGGGTGATAACACTTTCATTATCATGACTGTGAATATTTTTAACAGGCTGCAGTAATATAGACATGCACTTTCCTATTCAAGTCAAAACACCACCCAGTCTAGGAATTATTTTGTTTAAATTAAAACTAATTAAATTAAAAATATATAAATTACTTTTTATACAGTTTTTAAAAAGAATAGAATCTCATGCAATTATACATTCAACAAATCATTATTTTTAAAAGAATAAAATTTCATTTAGTCAGAACTGTTTAGGAAAATCACTACATGATTATGAGAACTGAAATTACCCAGGGGGAATTTTGATCACAGGAAAAAGCAGGATAGGTTCGAGTCTGGCTGGGTAGGGCACTACAGACAAGCTGTCAGGGGCAGGTTAAGGGCGGTGCCAGGGCCAGGATGTGAATGTTGGGGGCAGGAGTGGTTTATTTTTAAAAATGGGAACCTCTACACTATTGCAAAGAAACAGCCATGATTTCTGTTTCAAACTGTCCGTGCGTGGCTAATTATAAGCACTTCTGAAAGGTCTCACACGTTTCTGACAGTTTTCAAATGCTGCTTTTGGGGAACTCTAGAAATGGGAAGTAAGGGAATTATGCCCCACCTCACTCCCATCTTCTGTCACCTCCCATCACACCACGATATCAGCACCACATGAAGAGGTGTCTAACCAAGCAGACCTTAGACTCCTCCCTTTTCACCCAAATATACACTTTGAGATTCCACACGCACAGACACAGGTATTGTCAGCAAAGGTAGCTAGTTATTGATATAAGGAAGATAGCTAGTCTACACTAATAAAAGAGAAATATGTAAATTGGTCATCACTCTGCTACACCCACCAGCCAATCAGGGTGAATATGCAAATTAACCAAACGAAGATGGCGGGTTAATTTGCATATGCAGGCACGGAGCAAAGACTGAAGACTCCAGCCTGAGTGAAGACTGAAGACAACTGAAGACTGAAGACTGAAGAGGCTTGGCTTCTCCACTGTGGCCGGACCAAAGGCCTGGGTCCGGGTGCCAGAGGAAAACCGGTGCTGGCAGCCAGGGGAAGGAAGGCCTATTGCGTGAATCTTTGTGCAACGGGCCTCTAGTTATCAATATAAGGAACAAAGCAAAAGGGAACTAAGTAATTTTAATAAACTGGTAACAGAGCAGAATTCCATCTAGTTTCCCGGTAAACAGATGTGTTCATACACTCCAGGGGACTGCTGGTCTCCCAGGGGTGGTCTGCCAGGTGCCCAGGGAGTGGAGGAAATTCTTCTGCGGGCCTCCTGGGCAATAGAGACTCAATGAAAAATGGAACTTTTGGACAGGAACTTTTGGAGGGGCAGGGCCTAGCCAGGAACAATTGGAAAGATAATCGGATTGGATAGAGGACATGAAAGGCCAACAGAAATCAATGGGAAGAGGGCCCAATCCAGGCAGGGAAAGGTTAGGAATTCGGGTTGGATCATTTGAATGGTTCTTTATCCTTTACCTTTACAAGAAGATAAATGGAGGATTAACAGGAGCCTCTGGGCAGTGCTTTTAGAGCTTGCCCACCCTCTAGGTCCCAGAGGGTGTATTAATTCCCCTTAATTCACAATAAAATCTTACCATTACATCTAAAGTTATCCAAGTACTTTTGGAATTCTTTTCTCAAGTCACCACAAAAGAACCTATCACATTCACCAGCAACGGACTGGCGAGCCAGCCAGGAGGGAGAAGCAGCTGCGTGTGGTAAGATCTGGGGCCTTGCTCCTCATGGAGCTGGAGGCTCATCCCCTGTATCCCCGTCCCCACCTCCATTTCCCCCTGCCTCTCTGTCTCCTTTTTCCACATTTAGCCTTAGGTAATTTCAAGCCACAAACTGATGGTGGGCATGGTCAGGCACTTAAATGCCCTTAGGGCGCCTGCCACCAAATAAAGAAGTCTCTTTGTGAGAGGATAACCTGGTAAGGAGATAAGCCAGATGCATAAGGCTGCCTGCCAGGATCAAGACAAACTCATTCACTGTTCACCAAGGAACACAAAGTTCACAAGCAAAACTCAGAGCCCAAACCCTGAGGCAATCCCCTGATAGAATTACTTGAAGACACTGGGGTGTTCTAACCAATTTCTTCCTAATGTCATCTCACTCTCCTTGCTTCGCCTCTGCTGCCCTGGCTGACTGGTATTTTAGTTCCATTTTACCCCTTATGTGGGGGTCCCACATTCCTGATTTTTGCAGGCGGTCATGACAGAGTTGCAGTTTATATCCTTTTTGTTGTATATGCCCCTCCCAGCAGTTCCCTCCAGTGGCTGGAGATGCAGAGATGCACTCCTTTTCCCAGTCTGCCTGCTCCAGCTAGGACCCAGAACTACCCCCCTTCCCAAGGCTTCATCTCTGCACAGGCCACTGGGGCACAGCATGGAGCCCCCTCCCTGGGACTTGGGCCTGCCGTCACCACCTCCTGCCAGGAGCTTGGGCCAACCATCGCTTCCCCAGGGCCCAGGCACCTGCTGCACTTGCACCCTTCCAAGGGTTTAGGTCAAGCAGTTTTGGTAGGGCCCTTACTGATCCATGTGCCTGGCTTATTCCCATCCTCTCCCAGCACCAATCTTGCAACCTGGCACAATTGCTTTAAGCTAAGACATCTCTTCATCCTAGCTAGCAAAGCCTCCCAGCCAGACTTTGCTCTTATTGCACATTTAATACAACACCTCCTATCATGCCATGGGGTCTCGGTTTCTGAGCACCTCGGGGAGGGGACAGAACAAGGGACATCTTGTAAGATATGGGACACTGAGATGTTTATCCAGATTCAGGAGGGGGCCTCACGACGCGCCAGAAGCCCTCGTGGCCCTGGCCAGTCTCTCCCTACTGAGTGCAATCTTAGAACAGGGAAAATGGGATCTTTGGAGATCTGGGAATCTCAAGGATGCCTGTTCCCAAGGTCTGCACCCAGGTACTTCCGGCATTATTGTGGGGCATAAAGCTTGCCACACTCTCGGAGAAGGTCTCCGCCCTTTGTGTGGGAAGGGCGAGACTCAGGTCTCCAGGCACTGAGATTGGCAGTGGGGGGTTGTGCATCATCTTAGGCCCTGGCGATACCACCAGGGAGCTAGGGAAAACTGGGGACACCCGTGTCCCCAAACACCTCCCTCTTTTTGCAGGGAAGGAAATTCTCTCTCCTAGAAGACAATGGGTAAATTTGTCTCCACAATGGCCTACATGCCACCCCCACCCCCAGGCCCTCACATTGTCCAGATGCCTCTACTGGAGGTCTGGAATCAAACCTTCTCTGCGCCCTACAGGAGGTCAGGAGGGCCGGATGGGATCACCTGAATTCGTATTCCCTTCTCTCTGTCAGATTTAAGAGAGTGCAAGGCACGCTAGATAGGTTCTCAGAAGAATGGGTGAGATTTATAGGGGAGTTTCAGGTGATAACTCTGACTTATGATATAACCTGGAAGGACTTCATGGTCCTTCAACTCCCAATGCTGCCAACCTGAGGAAAGACTCCATTTTGGGAGGCCACCCAGGAATATGCAGCTTCTTCACATTGAGCTCAGCCAAACAGGTTTCTTGTAGAAATGACTGCCATATCCTAGATTGACCCTAATCAACCAGGGCATCGAGAACTGGCTTGTAGAGACCATATGATTTTCTGCCTTTTAGGAGGCATGAAAAGAAGTATCGAGGCTGCCAATTAGGGCAAAGTAAGAGCAATTACTCAGCTTCCAGATGAAAACCCCTCTCTTTCTCACTAGTCTAACAGAGGCCATTCACAAATATAGCGGCACAGATCTGGATTTGCCTGGAGTGGAAACAGTGCTAGCCATGTACTTTGCTAATCAATCCACCTCCGATATCTGGAGGAAACTCCAGAGACTGGCACTAGGCCCCCAGACCTCAATAAAGGAATTAATAGCTGTGGCTTTCTCGGTCTTCCACAGTTAAGATAAGGTTGAAGAAGACAAAGAAGCGAGCCAATCTTTTGGCAGCTGCTTTACGAGCGGAGCGGAAGGGTCACCTCAGGGACTACCCACAGGTCTCTCTCCCCAGAAGTTGTTAGGAAAAGGCGCATGTTGCTCCTGTGGGAGCCCAGACCACTGGAGCCAAGAGTGTCCTGAAAAGGGCCACCCAAAGTGCATAAGACACCTTGTCCCCTGTGCAAGGAAAAGGGCACCGAAAGAGGAACTGTTCCATCCCCAAGGAGGAGGGAGGAGGAAGAGGGCCCCTCTCCACAAATGGTGCCGGAGGGCTGAAGAGGCCCAAGGTCCTCAGAGGCTCCCAGAAGAAACATCAACATCAATGGGAGGAGCCATGGTCGTCCTGAAAGTATCAGGTAAGCCTGTTCCATGTTTAATTGATACGGAAGATGCTTACTCTGTTTTAACCTCTTATTTGGGTTCTTTGTCTTCAAAAACTTGCTCCATTGTGGGGGTAGAGGGGATAAAGTGTTCAACATATCCAGATTTTTATCTAATTTTAACTTCCAAATTATGTAAAAAAAGGAAACAACTTCTTAGCTAACTTCATAGGAGATAAAATGTCAGATAAATGCAGACTGATTCAATCAGTGTGAATATGAGCACATAAACTTAATAATCATCTTAATAACCTTCCCAAATGACAACTTACCTTTTTAATGCCTATCCTTCTACAAAAGTATGCCATTTTTTCAACCAATAGGAGTAATACTGAAGTTTAAATGTCATTGTAATGCATTACTAGGCACTTGCTCACATGGAAGTATGAAACAAAATTAACTTTATTTTTTATTTATATATAAATACCCTTGAATCCAATTTTATTAAAGGTTAAGTAAGGGATCAACCTACTACACAGAACCTAAACTTAAGTTATATGTAAAAACGGCTTGTTTCGGCTTTGCTTCCCACTCTAGAGCTTATATTTTTATTACTTTGGTGCCATGTGCTACACTCTCTGAAGAGGCTGTAGATGGTAAGAGTGCAGATATTATGTCACATAAAATATGTAGTAAGATAATTAAGAATTCTGAGTGACACAAATGCTAAGTCTCCATGAAAAAACTGCAAAAATTGTTAACTTAATTTCCAGTAAATTCAAAATTATTCACAATAAAGTGCCAAATGTTTTTTAGGTTATGTATTAGCAAGCTATTTTAATATATTTTGATAAAACTTATTTTCACTTATTTTCAAGTTTAACAATAAGACCTGAGAAGAGACAATGGAAAAATTTTTTTATCTGAAAGTAGTATTTTCATGTGTGTAAATACACATATACACACCCACATCCACACACCCTACTGCAGAAATACAATAAAGCAAACACTACATATTATAGCAGAAAGAATGTAGTGGGGAAAATGTAGAAAAAAATTTGATGTTCCTACTTTTATAGAAGACTATGTACTTTTTTTGGTATAAGTGATAAAAGGCCAGTAAGTACCTCAAACTAATATAGACAATAGTATCTTATTCTCTAGTGCTAATCCAGAGTTAAGAAACAGGCCAAAGACATAAATTAATATGTTTAAAAACATTAATAAGGCTTAAGAAAAATCAAAGCAAAATAACTATGTTGCTCAGAGAAACAAGTCTACCCCGCTTCTCTAGAATCTACTTAGACAATTCATCAGTCCTCACATATGAAACAGCGTTACCTATAAATAACAGAGAAAATGGAGCTTTACCACGCTCTGGGATTCGGGTGAGGAGGATTACATCATGAATTTGTTCCCAGTATTTTTGGAAAGCCAACTAGCTTGGGTTAAAAATATGAAATACTGTCACAGTTAACACACAACAAAAAAGGAAAGTACTATGCTATTCTACTCAAGGCAAGGGAAAAACAATCAACAAATACAAAATCATCTTCAATGTGTAAAGTTGTTTCAGAAGCTCAATTTATTTACTTAAAAAAAATAGAGCTCAAATTAGCCAAGCTTTGGTGTGGCTCCAGGCACTGGCACTTCTAAACAACTCTTCTCATTGCTACTGGTTTAAGTGTTGTCAGTCCCCAAATTTCAGACTATCATGATATTCCTTATTATCATAAACACTGTTACCAGAATTTATGAGTGTTCAATGAATTTTCAATTATAATTTACAAAATAACAATCTTTCATAAATAAATTATTTATATACGTCACTTTATTTAATCTTCATAATCTGGAGAACTAGAGAGATGTTCACAAGAGAAAATTTGGGGGTAGCAATTGGACATCAACAAATATAAACAAACTAGAGGCCTGGTGCACGAAATTCACGCACGGGTAGGGTCCCTAGGCCTGGCTGGCCATCAGGGCCAATCGGGGCCTTCTGGCTACCAGCCGGGGCCTTCCTTCCCTCCACTGCCAGCTGCCAGTTGGGGCCTTCCTTCGTTCCGCGCTGCCCCCTGGTGGTCAGCGCACGTCATAGCGAGCAGTCAAACTCCTGGTCGGTCAAACTCCCAAGGGGACAATTTGCATATTAGCCTTTTATTATATAGAATGGTGTCCTATATGGCTTCATCAAGAGCCAGGTCCCCTAATCAATGATGTAAATGTAAAACAATAAATGAAGTCTACAATAAACAAACTAGGCTCTTCACAGTGGTCAGAGCCATGGCTTCAATACTTAAACAATTATACTTCATAAACTATTAAGCACAGGACAACCAAACTCACTTTCCCAGACAATGTGTGACTTACCTGTGATGACCCAAACTCACGAGGGCCTTTCTTGCTTCTGAACTTACCCAAATGCCCACTCCCCTGCAGTTCCTCACACAAGATAACTTCATTCTATGTCACCTCTTCAGAGAAGCCTGCCTCGACTTCCCCACTGAAACCTGATCCCTCACATCTTGGAATATCACAGCACAGGTTTATTTTGTAGTACTTACTACATTTTATAATTATTTTGTTGAATTTATTTTTTCTTTGGTTTGTTTCTATAACTTCACCATAAGCTCCACGGACACAGAGGCCACGATGGTCGTGTTCTGTGCTTGGCACTACTTCAAATGCCCTTCTCTGGTGTTCTCCATGCTCCCCGGGGCAGCACTGACTGCTGTGTCTGTCCTCCACCAACAACCGAGCTTCAGCTTAGTAAGCAGGACGGGCATTTTCTCTTACTTATCCTTTTTCCCTGGTGTCTTGCACACAATAGGGATGTACTTCTTGACTGGGATGAAATTCGATCCCTCTAAAGGTGTCTTTCACATGATCCCAAGGGAAAGGGTTTTAAAAACAACTGTACACTAGTTTATCTACCCTTACCCAGCCCCTACCACAGATTCTGAAATGCCCCTTTGCCGTCTCAATTGACAGTTATGACACAGAGATGAGTGAACTGGGCGTGGAAGGACACAGAAACGAGCCTGAAAGCACTGTCACAGCACTCTAAGGTGAGTCAAACTAGATGACTATTAGTGTTTGTTTATAAGTGCAACTCCACTTCATCCAAGGATAGAAAAGATACACTTTTTTTTTTTGGCTTAAGTGATAATCTAATAATTCAAAAACGGCAAAAATTCTTTTTTTACATTTATGTACCAGAGACCAGACTAGATGCTTTACTGTATGCATATAATTTCAGGCTGCAAAGGAATCTGCAAACTGAGGGGGGTGCCTCACAGTTAAGGAAAATGAGGTTCAGAGAGAATTCCAAAGGCCACAGAGCCACGAAATAATAGAGCTGAGATTCACACTAAGGCATGTTCCTTTCTACAGGACATGGTCAACTGTCAGAAAGGACCCATTTGACTGCTCATTCTCTTCCCTCCTCCCAACTCTAACCCATTTTGACTCCCTTTTCTTCCCTTATAAATAAATAAATACATAAATAAATAAGACTGATAATGGCAAATAGACTTTGATGTGTGCTGGGGTCAGGACACCTGGCTCAATAGTGCACAATCCTATTATAATATAAAGTATATAATGCAGCATATAAAATATCCTGAATAGCAAATAAACATATATTTTAGGAAGATATCTACAAATAGAAATACCAAATAAAGTTTCAAATAGAAATGCAGAAAATCATTAAATCACTACAGATAGTGATCAAATTACATAGATCATCTTTGACTATTTTATAATAGAAAACAATTTGTATAATTAAAAAGTCCTATTAATTTTATAGATAATACAGGGTAAGCAGAAAATTATCTTTACTTGTATTCTTGCTAAACATTTTCTCACATACTGGAGGAGTTTCTCATACTAGTAGTAATTCTACTAGATAGAAAATAAATTATTCAAGGACTGCAACTCTTTTTCATGCCTGTACGTGTGCACACACACACGTACATACATATCCAAATATCACATTGGTTTTTAGAAGTTGTTTCTATGCCACTGTATTAGTTTGCTAGGACTACCATAGGCCTGCAATGGGGCAGGAGCCAGGTAGAGGGGGGCAAAGAGGGAAAATATGGGAGACATCTATAATACTCTCAACAATAAAAATAATTTTTTTTAAAAGTCACAGACTAGGTGGCTTAAACCAGTGGTCACCAACCTTGCAGACCTCATGGACCACCAGTGGTCCACGGACCACCAGTTGGCGACCGCTGGCTTAAACAACAGAAATTTACCAGTATTATCTCACAGTTCTAGAGGCTAGAAATCTAAGATTAAGGTACGAGCAGATCTGGTTTCTCCTCAGTCTCTCTTCATGGTCTGGTGGATGGCCGCCTTCTCACTGTGTCTTCTCATGCTTTTCCCTGTGGGAGCGCAGCCCTGGTGTCTCTCGGTATGTCCAAATTTGCTCTTTTTATAAGGACACCAGGCAAACTAAATCAGGACCCACCCTAAGGGCCTGATTTTAGCTTAATCACCTCTTTAAAAACGGCTACTACTTTTATTTTCTTTTTTTTAAATCCGCACCCGAGGACGTGCTTATTGATTTTAGAAAGAAGGGAAGGGAGATGGAGGGGGAAAGAGAGAAAATTGATGTGAAAGATAACATCGATTGATTGCCTTCTATAAGTGCCCCGACAGGGGATTGAACCTGCACCCTAGGTATGTGCCCTGACCAGAAATGGAACCCACAACCCTTTGGTATACAGGACAATGCTCCAACTGAGCCGCACCAGCCAGGGCTCTTTTATTTTCTTAATAGCTGAGTAACTGGAAAAGCAGAAAGTCTGCCCTACATATTTGGTTCTAATTAATCAAGGTACTCATTCATTCATAAACATTTGTTTAGTACAGTTTGTGTCACAAAGACCAAGAAGAAACTGTCCCTAAGGTGCTCATGGCTTAGTGGTTCAAGTGGATAAATGGCACAAATAATCAGAACATAATAGGCACTGGATCCAGAATGGAGATGGCTGCAGAAGTTAGGAATGGCTGTCTAGGGGAGGTGATACTTAACCCCAGCCTTAGTGGCATCTCCAGAAAGAGGGAGACAGTTCTACAGGCAAAAAGCAAATGACAGTGAGAACTGGGAAGCCTGGGAGATGAGCCCAGGTTGGCAGGCAGGGGCTGGATCATCAGCAGCCTCAGCAGCCACACTAAGGAGCATGGGCCTTACACATGCTATGAAACCAGGAAAGGGGTAAAGCCTGACCATCAGCGAGTCGGACGCTGTTTTCTGATAGAGCACTTCAGTCATCCTGTACAGAGGGGCAGTCTTTGCTACACAGGCACACTCATACGTGGCCTCGAGCTGCTTCCCAAGCAATTTGTTCCCAATGATAGCTGAATGATTTATAAAATGTCTTTTATAAATCAGGCCAGGTCCAGGACTAACTCTTTAATGTCAACATGCTCATACACTTGGGTGAGAAATGGGTGGGAAACAGCTAGTGTGCCTGTAATTGCAATGGGAAAACAATGCTCTGGTGTTCCTTATCCATTTCTATACATTTCCATTCACGTCCCAGATGCAACATTTACTAACACAGACTTTGTACAAGTCACAAATCCTGTGTGTGTGTGCCAGCTGCCTCGTCTGCAAGATGATGGTTGTGTTTACCTCACAGTGCTACTGAGGGATTAAAATGTTTAATAAATGTATAAGACTTTTAGAACAGTGCCTAGCACACAGCAAGTACACAAGACAAACATTTTATTACTGCTACCACTTCTACACTATTATAACGAAAAAGGTAAAGATGAGAACTTCTGATCTAGAAAACTGATTTGAAAAACTATAAGAACTGACACTGGGGCTTTTACTTAGCAAATGCATGAACGGTGGTGTCACCAACTTCAACCCAGAATTCAGGAAGAACAGCAGAGAGCACAATGACAGGCACGTTCGATGTGATGTTCCTGTGGAATGCCAAAGTGGAGAGAGCCACCAGGCAGCGAGGCATACAGCCTGAACAGCAGTCGCGAGGGGTAGCTAGGTTGAGGATATGGAGTTAGAACTCATGAGTAAAACGATTCACAATTAAACATCTTTAAGAAATGGGTCCATATAACATTTACAGATGGGCCAAACACACAATATCCCAGACAAGAGAGGTTAGAGAAAGTCAAGCTATCAAAGAGCCCACTATTTGTATATATCTCAAACTACTATATCTTTATATAAAATATACAATTTGTTTTATTAATTGACAATTTAAGCAGGGGAGTAAAGGGCATGGCAATCTGACTTCATTATTTGTATTGGCATTTTCAACTAGGGGTACTGCTTTGGTGGATTGGGAAAAGAAGGATGCAATCAGATATAAAGGTTAAATTTCGCTTATACAATATGCACTATTTTTTCATCCTTTAAATAAAATATTTCCTCAAAAATGTTGCTGTCACTTTAAAACTTTAAGCTGTGTATATTCTTGAAAAAAGGACTTCTCCTTTGTAAAAGTTACGGCTCCATCTTCAGGGGGCTGCCACATTGGCACCAAATTATACACAACAGAACAAAAAGCACCTCAATACAATCCAAGGACGCACAGGCGCAGGAGCTCCAATGGCAGTTTTCAGATGCTTCCCGATGATGAATGATAATATTTAGCTCCTACTCAAAGGCAGCATAGAATAATTCTCCATTCCCTGATATTAAAAACCTATCAAGGAACATAAAGCTTGATTCTAACTATAATTTACCCACTCTGGTTAAAGCACGCTTTTGAGATCACCAGCCTCAAAGAATAATGGGAAGCTTCAGATAGGATGTCAGGTGTCAGGGCTGACACAGGACAGAAGAGAGACTGGCCTGTAAAGAGATGGACACAGAAGGGAGCAGGTACCATGCTGGGGTGAGTAAGCGGAAAGAATGCAGACCGAGGTGGCACCGAAAGGAACCTGAATGTTGGTCCACTAGTCTTCCATATTGGTAAGTCTGTACTATTGATGTTAGATTTTAAAAGTACTTATTCGTAAGGTAAGTTATGAGTTATAGTTAAGTAGGATGTAATAAAAGCATTTTTTTCTATATTCCCCCTGCCTTAAAACCCACTAGGAGAAGGGAGAGAATGATTTCTTAAATGAAACAAGTAAAAAGTTACGGTCTCATATCATAAATAATAATGAATAGTAGCTGACTTCAGAGAAATTTAGACTAAAAAGAGGGAGAATATTTGTAGATGACATATAGCTCCTCAGAATTCAGACACAATGTCAATTTTTATTTTTTAAAATATATATTTTATTGATTTTTTTACAGAGAGGAAAGGAGAGGGATAGAGAGTTAGAAACATCGATGAGAGAGAAACATCGATCAGCTGCCTCCTGCACACCTCCTACTGGGAATGTGCCCGCAACCAAGGTACATGCCCTTGACTGGAATCGAACCTGGGACCTTTCAGTCCACAGGTCGACGCTCTATCCACTGAGCCAAACCGGTTAGGGCACAATGTCAATTTTTAGAACAGTCCTAGAGAACCCGTCATCAGGCAAATGCAAATCAAAACCACAATGAGGTATCACCTCATACCTGTTAGAATGCCTCTATTCCAAAGACAAAGACAATAAAGACAGTAATTACAGCATGGAGAATATAGTTTATGATACTATATTGTATATTTGGATGTTGCTAAGAGTGTAAATGTTAAATGTCCTCATCACAAGAAAAAAAAGTTTTTAAGTGTAGTGAAGGCTGTTAACTAGACTTATTGTGGTGATCATTTCACAATCTATACAAATATCAAATCATTATGCTGAAGCTAATGTTCTATGTCAATTATACCTCAATTTTTAAACAACTCAATCAAATGAGTCTTTGGTTGAAGCACTGATGTTTAAGGGTGCAGGCTTACCAGAAGAAAACAGAAGCAGTGACTATCCCCAGAGAAACCCTGTTCCACAGCAAACAACAGAAGAGGAGCTGTAGGGTAAGCTACAGGGTAAGTCACTGTCTGAGGGAAGTGATGGTGCTGCATCAGCACCCTGAGAGCTTACATTCCACTGATGGCCCCAATGGGGAAGGACTGAAGTGAGAGGGATGTTGTTCAAGCAAATACATAGCTCAAATGAGAAATGGGGCTAATGCATAGCTAAGTCATATCATGGAAGCAATGACAATGAGTGAAATACAGCTAAAGGCAACTATATAGATAAATCTCAAAATATAATGTCAAGAGAAAGAAGACAGAATACATATCAAATGGTTTCATTTACATAAAATTCAAAAAAATAAAAACTAAGTAATCATATTAGAAGTTAAGAGAATGGTTACCTTGGGGCAGAAAGAGAGGCCCACTGATTAGTGGGGAGGAGCCCTGAGACTGGTGGTATTCTATTTTTGACCTGTGTAGCTGCAGCTTGAGTTTTTTCACGTTGACAATGCACTGAGCTATAAACTAATGTTGTATGAATTTTTATGTATATGTATTACACTTTAATAACTACTAGTATAGAGGGGGAGAGAGAGGGAAAGAAAAAAGGAGAGGGAGAGAGGAAATAAATTAAGTAATCCTATAGGCACCCTAGTAGAAAAAACAAGTCACCCAGTATGTAGAAAAATTAAGCTGACCTCTGATGTCTCCCTAGCAAGATTCAATGTCAAAAGACAATGTTTATAAAGTTCTAGAAAAAGAAAAGTTTATTGAAGACTTTTATATCCAGACAAATTATCTATCAAATAAGAAAGGGCACATATTCTCAAATATGCAAGAACTCAGGACATAAAATAACCCCTTTGAAAAACAATTTGACAATTAAATCCAGCTAATTAAACAACAAATCAAAAAGCCATCAACCTATTTTGAAAAATGTAGTTTCAAAATTTGGTTACATATATTTATGTATAAGGCATATGTAGTATACATATAAATGTATATCTATGTATAAAATACCTCAATGTTATCCATAGTTTTTATTTTTAGAGTGATCATTTAGAGAATATTAAATATTCATATATTTATTTATATATTAAATATAAAATATAATATTAGTAAGCATGAAGAAATTAATACCTTAATATTCTTGATCTCAAGTAGTAAAACTTTAGTAATTTCATTTCTTAAATTCAAATAAAACTTAATATTTTAAAAAATATTATGTTTTTTTATTTATCAATATTTGCTTTTCTGCCTTTTGACTCACCCTTCTGTTTGTGCCACATATCATGAATAATGGCCACCAAAACATAGTAATTGTCATTTCAAGTTGGTGGACTTTGAGGGAAGTTTTTGAGCTTTATGAAGGTTTTAGTTCTTTAAAATAATGAATATAAATTACTATATAACAATACAATACATTTTTCCAAACCAAAATGTGGTATCCCTTCTCCTTTACCCACCACCCTCCATTCTCCACAAATTTTAATGTGCCTAAAACACAGACCTCGTTCTCTACAATCTGTACCCACGCCATGATGTGAACCCCAAGGTCCAAGGAAGATCAGAACCCTAATGACAAAATGGGATCTCCCGAAGGAAAGAAACTGTATATGATTTGACTATTTTACAAGCAAAATGACATACTCTGATGACAACTTTTTTCATGTTATCAAAACCAACAATCCAAACTCCAGAATATTTTCTCTAACAGTTTACCTAGAGTTAATGAGGGAAGGCTTTCAAGCAATTAATTAATGCACATCCCTCCCAACACAGGCTGCTGTTGGGTGGTTTCCACCGAGGTGTCCACCAATTAAGGAGCAGGTTGCTACCCTCTCACCTGCAGTGACAGCAGCCGTCCACGCAAAGTCGATCACCTGGGTGGGAAGAGTAAAGATGTTCCGCCTGGCTGCATCTTTTGTAATAATTATGTGGAGTAGATAACTGGAATGGAGAAAAGTCCTCCCACAGCACCCAATTCAATTTTTATATTAAACAAAAATAAGCATTATCTTTACTGAGATAAATATGTGTTTCTGGCAAATTCACAATCACAATGAAGGCCAATTAAATTCAAACAGAAGTTAGCAAGAACTTTAGAAATCATTTTTCAACAGCAGAAGGCTGTTCAATTGTGGATTACAGCTACAAACATCTAAGTATTACTGATCACACAAGGTAAAAATGGAGCTGGAATTTCAAAGTCTGAATCTCAAAATATACAAAACATCTAACACAAGCACTGTTCTGGCACAAATTTCATGAGACTCTTAAGGAGAACTTTTGCATTCTTCACTCCAGATCCATACTGTGAGCTGGGTCCTGAAAGTACCAGCGGTGGTATGAGTAAACATTAAAGTGAAATGATAAAATAAGAAAAAATGCAAAACAGTATTCAAAACACCACTAGCCAAACGATGTCGTGCTAATGACTTCTACTTTTAGCTGACAAGTTGTGCTATTTAAACAACCCAATTTCACTGCAGACATCCTTCAGGAACAGGTACCAAGGCAACCACGCTGGTGCCAGGCTGTGGGAGCTGTGGGGGACTGGAGGAGGAGCACACTCGATATACTGATAACGATCCAAAACACCACCACACACTTAAAAAATTATCTGAAGAAAAACTAAAAACTGGACCTAATTCAACATCCATCTGGCATCGCTGAAAAAGAAAGAAATAACTTAGGGCTCCCTGTCTTTAACACATTTGATATTTCAAAACTGCAAGTAAAGAAGATTCAAGTCCTCTGAATGAGATTATTTTAGAGGATTTGTGCTTGACATTTTAGTGATATTTCCAGCCATGCCATCTTTGGTTGATTACTCAGGTAGGAAATATTAAGCTAGGAGTCCCCATAATTCACTCTTGTTAGAACAGCTAAAAGCATGACATTACTGCTGTCAAAATACATCATAAAAGATTCCTATTTAAAACAGTTCTAGGTCAAAAACCATTAATCATAATATCAATATATAGAATGAAGGAAGTAGGCAATATAGACTTCATTTCTCCCCTATATGAATCATGAAAATCAGTCATACATACACCTACGCTCTTCATCAAACCCAGATCTAAATTTGAGTGGAATTAGAATCCGAAGTCAAGAGGAACCACAAAACCAGCCAGCTACATGATCCTAGAGTATGAGATGTGGGACCACCAAAATTTTAAGGTGGCTTTAAAATAAATTATTTTCACAAATGTGACCACATTATCCAGCTCATGTGTGCACTACTATGAGTGATAGGCTAAATAGTGTTCCCCCAATTCCCCAATATGTTCATATCCCAATCTCTGGAACCTGTGAATATCAGCTTACATGGCAAAAGGAATTTTGCAAATGTGATTAAGGATCCTCAGAAGGGAGACTACCTGGGTGGGCTTGAGCTCATCAAAGCAGATCTTCTATGAGGAATGTGGGAGGAACTAGTGTTGAGAGAAGGCAATGTGATGACAGAAACAGAGGAAGGAGAAGCAAGGCCCAGGTATGCAGAATCACTAGAGCTGAAAAAGGCAAGGAAACAGATTCTTCCCTGGAGCCTCCTGAAGGAACCAACTCTGCCAATACTTTGATTTTAATCTAGTGACTTCTGACCCCAGAACAGTCAGAGAACAGATTGGTGCTGTTTTAAGCTACTAAGCTATACTAACCTGTTACAGCAGCAATGGGAAACTACTAAACAAGAGCATTCTGGGTGCTTAACTACATTCTCTCTTTCAGCTAGTCGCAAGGTCACCTTCTTCAACGTTAGGAAACGTTTCAAGTTCTCAATGCACTATTCATAAATGTCTATGAAAATTGTTGCCTTCTGTTACATAAAGTAAGGGTAACATTATATATACATTTTTATCTCAGCACAGAAAATTTTCAAATACACTTTTTCACAGAAGGCTATAAAACATCATTAGCCACATTATAAAAATATACTTCCTTATCAAACCCATCAAATGGGCATTCTTCTGTTAAATTTCCATTAACCTCCATGTCATTTTTGCTATTGATTCTTCTTCTGTGCATGGTAGAAAGTTTCAGTTTAAGAGAAAGAAAAATTGCCCAGCTGGTGTGACTCAGTTGGTTGAACGTCCTCCCATGCATCAAGAGGTAGCCAGTTCAATTCCCAGTCAGGGCACATGCCCAGATTGTGGGTTTGATCCCCAATAGGGGGTGTGCAGAGACAGCCAATCAATGATTCTCTCTCATCAATGTTTCTCTCTCCCTTTCCTTTCCTTTCTCTATAAAAAAAAACAACAAAACAAAACAAAAAAACAACAACACGTATTTTTTTAAAAGAGAGAAAGAAAAATTAATGGATAAGCCAGAGCTCCTGGCTACCCAGGCTGGGGAATGGAGTGGCAGGGAGATGAAGGCAAGAAAGCTAGAGGAAAATTAACTATATGCCAGTTACTTTCTTACCCATCATAACCATAGGAAAGAAAAAAATACAATCAATGTCCCTAAATGATAAAGACTCCCGAGGTTGTAAAGTCAGGACTTCAGGTTAGTCAGGGGTTTCTTCTAAAAATTTTTATGGCATTTATTTCATTGTTTATGTCAAAGATAGCTTGCGAAGATGCAGCCATCTCCCTGCAACCAGCCATTAGTTCCTTGCACATGGATTCTGGGCTTAGTCATGTGACTTGTGGACCTTAGCAAATGTGAACAAGCGGAGACTTACAAAGTGCTTGTGCACCTGGGCTCATACCACGTGAATGAACCGAAACTACCCTTCCAGAAGATGAAAGTCACATGGAAGGGCACTGCTGAGCCCTGGCTGAGAGCTGCCAGCCACCAGACATGGGAGTGATGGGAGTGAAACCAACCTGGATCATCAGCCACCAGCCAGCCCCCAGCTGACTCCAAACCCACGGCAGAGTCAATAAATTTCAGCTGACACAGTTCTGACCAACAGAATTGTGAGCAAATAAGATGGCTTTATTTTAGGCCACTAGGTGTTGGAGTAGTTTGTTATGCAAGAAGAGATAACTTGATAGACTCTATAAAACTAACAAAAATACATCATAGAAATTTGGAGGGGAAAAAACAAGTAGATAAAAGATCACCTGGAATCCCAACATACAAAAACATAAATCAATAATGTTCTGATTAATCCATTTTCTGTAGCTATGTAAATATTCTCTATAATTAGACTCACACTGTAAATTCAACCTAATAACATGCTAAGTATTCCCATGTCATTTTATATTCCATAACTTACCAGTTTATTTATCCATTCTTGTATCATTGGACTTAAAGGTGGTTTTAAAATTTCACTATTATAAATACTGATGAGAAAAAAAAAAACATAGTCGTACAAACTTTTGTCAGAGTTCTTGATGACTTCTTGAGGACAGATTCCCAGAAAGGAACATGCCACAAAAGGTGGAAAGTTTTCACAGAACTGGATATATATGGTTCAAATACAGTCTAATCAACCACTAATTTACAACCCAACAGCATTGTATAAAAATGTCCATTTCACCAAACCTTCACATCATTTGAATAATTTTCTAAAATCTTTGTTAATTGGTACACTAAAAATGACATCTTGTTTTAATTTGCATTTGCTTAATTGCTAATCAAGTTGACCCATTTTTCATATCGTTGGCCATCAATCTTCTCTTGTAGAACATCTTTTCTTGCTAATTTTTTCACACTGAGGTATATAAAGTAGCTCTGCCAACACCTTTAAGGTCAGTTAAGATAAATTGATATTATGGAGCCAAGGCAGGGATTTTTAACACCAGGTCCAAAGATCATGCATATACATTCTTTTCAAGAGAGGATCCATAGCTTTCATCAGCTTCTTTAAGTGGTCCATGATCTCATAGACACTGAAAAAGCAACTGGGCTAAACGAGGAAGAACAGTAGGAGCAGGTTTCACCATGGAGATACTCAAAGGTTCCCAACCAGTCACAGAATACCTAACTGAATGAAAGGTAGATGTTTTGATGAGTGCCAAAGGAAGATTTACAAGGAAATGGGGACGATGGCATAATAAATAAATTAAATTGTATGTAAGTCATGAAATTTAATATATACCATTGCGTTCCCTTTTCTTTTTCTTGTTGTTGACTTGCTGAAGGCCAACCAAAGTCTCAGCTCTGCTTGCTATACTAATAAATGGACTGTTTGTAATTGAAGCCCTACCCACCAATGTCATGGTATTAGGAGATGGGGCTTTGAGAGTTGAGTAACTCATGGGGTAGAGCCCTCATGAGTGGGATTAGTGACCTTAGAAGAATAGACTGGAGAGAGAGATGATCTCTCTGCCACATGAGGACACAGCAAGGAGGCATCTGCCTACAAACTAGGAAGAGGGTCCTCACCAGGAACTGAATTAACTGACATCTTGATCTTGGACTTCCCAGCCTCCAGAACTTTAAGAAATAAATGTGTTGCCCTAACCGGTTTGGCTCAATGGATGGAGCATTGGCCTGCGGACTGAAGGGTCCCAGGTTCGATTCCGGTCAAGGGCATGTACCTTGGTTGTGGGCACATCCCCAGTAGGGGGTGTGCAGGAGGCAGCTGATCGATGTTTCTCTCTCATCGATGTTTCTAACTCTCTATCCCTCTTCCTTCCTCTCTGTAAAAAATCAATAAAATATATATTAAAAAAAAAGAAATAAATGTGTTATGTAAGCCACCTAGTATGTGGCATTTCTATTAAAGCAGCCCTAACTGAAGTCTTTTCTGACTATCTGAAGCCATGATAATTTTTGCGCAGCCTGCAATCGTACTGCAATTACATTTGGTGTCCCAACTAAACAGTTCCTTAATTGTTCTTCAGATTTCATTTTGGTTAATAGCTCTGTTACAAGAGAACTTTTTGTCTTTCACAAAACCTGCAAAGATATTAGATAATATTCATTTTATAAACATTTAATAGATTCCTAACCTGTTCCAGAACATGAGTAATGGTTAAAAGCACGGAGTCCGACAGATAAAGATTCTGCCTGTGTAACTTTAGCGAGTTACTACCTTTGCTAAGCTCCGCTTTCCTCATCTGTAAGACGGGTAAAACTGTAACACCACTCCAATATTCGTATAGCTATAAAGTGGTGTTACTTCAAATAAATATTTTATTTAGAAGAGATAAACACCGATAAATGGTATTTATTATTTATTATTATTACTGAAATTTTCAAATTTATTCATTTATAAAAACTGATCAATTCAAGTGTATTTGGGGTGGGAATCAGTAATTCAATGAAAGGCAAAATTATAAAAAAATCTTATTAACACAGAAAACTCAATGTTATTCAGTGGTGTTTGCTGCAGTCCATGTAGTCATCCTGAGGTTATCATTTGACAGTGCAAAATCTGCTAGTCTGAAGAAAAAAAAGTGATAAGTTAAGGTTCAAAGAACTGTTATGAAGGATGCAAACACAGACAAGATTTCTGTGAAAGAACTATGTGAACAGCTGAAGTTAAAAAAATCAATTAAAAGGAAAGGATACTGAGTACGCAGTTCTGCACTATCAATTAAAAGAATGAATCAAAATAACAAGGCTGATCTTTTGATCGTTGTCCTAGGAACACAGTAAGCTGAGAAATAACATTCTCCAAGATGTTGTAAAGTTGAGCAATTCACTTTTCTGCATTGTTTTACAGAAAATTATAGCTAGGGAAGGCTTTTGTATAGCAATTGCTTTCACTTGGGTCACCCGAAATGACCAAACAATGAACCTTTAACACCAACCATTGATCTTGCTAATTGCATCTGCCACTATATTTGCTTCTTTTGTTCTCAGTCAGCCCTCCTTTCCAACACTATCCCAATTGTTAAATGGTCAGAACACACACAAGTGACAGATTTAGTGTTTCACTGGCAATTTATATAGCTGAATGCAATGCTGTTGTTGTACTGAATCATGATTTATTTGTCTCACACTGTAGCATATAACCTTTTAAATGCAAGGGGAGAAAAGCTAACACCTCTTTAAAGTTTATATATGACCATCTACCACTCTATCCTATGAACTAGATTCAAAAGAGAACCAATCAAGTGAGTGATGGATTTCTCTTTAGATAGCTAGAACTTAATGAACAATCCCTCCCTGTGTCCTAGGCTCACACTGCTCTTTATCTGCATGTAATTCAGAAAATAATTTAGGAGGTACACAGAAATGATGACCGTGATACTCAGCTAGTAAAATCTAGAACACAGGGTTTAAAACTAAGTGTATTTGGGTGGGAATTCTATATTGAAGGGTCTAGAATGAACTTGGGGACATCTTAAAATTCCCCAAATTATAAACAAAACTTTATATGCAAAAATATGCATTTCAGGGAATGTAGCTCTAGAGATTTCTTTGGTTTCTCAAAGGGATCAGTAATTCATGGAAAGATTAAAAATAATGGCATAAGGGAACATGACCTACTATTGCAAAATAAAAATAATTAAAGGCATAAATTAGGATCTAAACAATGAAACAATATCAAGAAACATCAAGCTCTACATCAAGGTTTATAAATAAAAAGTAAGAGATAAGAGAAATGGTTAGTATTATGGGTTGAATCGTGTCCTTTCTCAAAATATTCATGTTGAAGTTCTAACCCCCCGTGCCTCAATGTGACTATATTTGGAGGTAGCTTTTTACAAAGGTGAGCTAGTCAAAATGAGGTTATTAGGGTGGGAACTATTCCACTATGACCAGTGTCCTTATAAGAAGAGAAAATGAAGACACAGACACCCACAGAGGGAAGATGATGTGCAGAGAAAAGGAGAAGACGGCTGTCTACAAGCCAAGGAGAAGGGATCCTTTCCTCAGAGCCCTTAGAAGGGACCAGTTCTACTGACACTATGATCTGGAACTTCACCTCCACAACTGAAAGGAAATATATTTTTGTTGTTTAAACCACCCAGTCTGAGATACTTATATAGGTGATCTTAGCTGCAATAGTGGCTTAAGAGATAATTTAAAAAGCAACAAACATGAAGAAATAATTCTGAGGGTTAAAAATGTGGTTATACCAAGAATGAGACTGGAAGTGGTCTTAATGACCATTTTAAGTAACATGGAGGATGATATGCATGATAACATGTCCCTGTCTGCTATGGCGCCAACCACTAAATAAGGCTGAAGGAAAAACAGTAAAAATAATTTCTTGAAGCTGTGTAAATAAATGGGCAAGGCCCTAGCCGGTTTGGCTCAGTGGATAGAGCGTCGGCCTTCAGACCAAAGGGCCCCAGGGTTTGATTCTGGTCGAGGGCATGTACCTTGGTTGCAGACTCCTCCTCTGCCCGGGCCCTGGTGGGGGCGCGAGCAGGAGGGAACCAATCAATGTGTTTCCCTCACATCAATGTTTTTCTCCGTCTTTCCCTCTCTCCTCCACTCTCCCAAGAAATCAATGGAAAAAAATATCCTCAGGTGAGGATTAACAAAAAAATAAAAAATAAATGGGCAAGGAAGAGGCAGAAAAATAACTATATTACACCTGCCCACACTGAAAGTTTTCAAAAATTAATTCACAATTCTAATCTGCTTCTAGCAAAAATGAAGTAACTGGACAAAATAATGATATAACTGCTTGTAGCTATGGGCCAATAGGCAGCACGGGATGATGATCCCTGAGAGAAGGGAACTGAGTGGAACCCCATGATCACCCTACTTTCTCCTGGAAGCCTTTCCAGATAGTCATGCAGGAAGTGGGAGATGTAGCAGTACGGTGGCATTACGGAGCTGAAAGGAGAGAGGTCAGAGTTGGAGGCTACTGAGGGAGTGGGGTGTGTGGGGAGCGTAATAGGAAAAGAAAAGTGAGAAAGCAAGAGAACCAGGAAACGACACAGGGGTCCTCGTGAGTTTGGCTGAGTAACTGCAAATGTCCAGGGCAAGGTTCCTTGAAGCTGTCAGTGCTGTCAAATCCAAATCATCATCCCGAAGGCTGATTCTAAAACACATAAGCATGTCCACGGATACAGAATAGCTGAAGTAATTTTGAAAAAGTTAGAGGACATACACTATGTGATTTCAAGACTTCTTATGGAGCTGCAGTCAGCAAGACAGTGTGGTCCTGCTATAAAGGTTTAAAAATGGAACAGAGTCCAGAAATATACCCACACGTATAGTAAATTGGTTTCATACCCACACATATGTAAATGGGCTTTTATACCCACACTTATATAGTAAATTAGTTTTTGACTACGCACTAAAGCAATTCAATAGGAAAAGGAAATTCTTTTCTATAAATGGTGCTGAAGCAATTATTTATATGGAAAAAACTGATCTCATATCTTACACAAAATTTCATCTGATATGACTATAGACCTAAATCTGCATCAGGGTAGGGATCTTTCTTTCTTGCCTTCCCACCACACACACTGATATCTCCCAAGGGACTTAGAAGAGTACATGACACACACAGCTGGTAATGAACAAATATTTGTTTAAAAAAAAGAGCTGTGCCTTCTTTAAAAATGCCATAGTAGAAAATAACAGAAAGGGACTCTTGAGAATGGCAAAGAAAGGGCTCATGGAGGGAAAAAAATCATGTGAGTTGGCATCTGGCCAGCTCTGCAAATATTCAGTCGATAAGAATTCTAAGCAGAGCAAAGATCATAAGGAACTGAGAGGAGGCCACTGGGAGTTGCCCATGAGTGAATGAGAAGGAAGATAAGCATAAAAACAAACAAACAAACAAAAACACATACACACACACGGAGACCTGGTCATAAGGGTTCTTACAGCTCACAAAAGCACATTAAAGAATTCTAATCACAGCCCTGGCCAGGTGGCTCAGGTTGGTTGGAGTGTCATCCCATACACTGAAATGTTGTGGGTTTGACTCCCAGGGAGGAGTGTATGGGAAGGCAACCAACTGATGTTTCTCTCTCACATCAATGTCTGTCTGTCTCTCTCTCTCTCTCTCTCTCTCTCTCTCTCTCTCTCTCTCTCTCTCTCTCTGTCCTCTCCCCTCTTCCCCTTTCTCGAAAATCAATGAGCATAATTAGCATATCCTCCAGTAAGGATTTAAAAAAAAAAAGAGTTCTAGTCACAGAAGTGACTTCATCTAATTTGTGATTTTATAAAATCACCTTGCTGGCTATTTGAAGAATGGATTGGAAGGAGCCAGGTAGGAAGCAGGGAAACCAGTTAGGAGGCTCTTACAGACACCCAGTTGAGAGAAGAGGGTGGCGTACTCTTTTCTTCTTAGGATGGACACTCAAGGTTTACACAGGACAGACATTCTAGAGATTTGTTTCTTTCAAAGATTCTCTTTATGAGGGCAGAGAGTATGTCTATTTTATTTATCCCTGTTCCCCAAACCCAACAGATTATAGGAACACTGTATACGGGGCCACAGGTCAGAATCAGACATGGTAAGTCTTGTCCAAGGAAAAGAGCCTTTCTTTATAAAACAGCAAATATAAAGTAACAGCGAGAGTAGTGAGGCCCATTAAAATCATTAAACATATGTTGAGAATGAGCAAAGGCCTGTTTACTAATACTAGAATGTGGCTACTGTCTAAAACTTTACAGAAGCACAAATGGCACCATTAGATGCTTTTGTGCAGTAAGTGATCAGCCTATGGAACTAATACCCAACTGAAAATGTGAACGATTCTGGAAAGGTCTAAATAAAGATGAACAGGATGGCTGATCCATGATGAGTTATGATAAGGCATAACTATCATGAGTCTCTTCCTACGTTCTGGTGTTGACAAATCATCCCCCCAGTCACCCTTTCCTCAGCCCCAGCCCCCAAAAGAAACCCACATTCACACAAGCAATTCCACTTGAGTCTGGCTCAGAATAATATTGCTTATCTTTTATTGAGGCAAAATATATTGGAGATGCTTTGAGGGAGATGCTACATAAATGTAAGATATTATATATGTATGCAAGTGATAGAAACTGTATTTACAGATATACCTCTGGAATAAAAAAAAATTAAATCTGGAATCTCATATCACCGGCATTTCTCCGAGGGCAAGAATACATTTAGTGTCCTATTAAATCAAAGGATGGTCCACTGTCAACGGAGACATGCTTTACCAGCAGGTGTTAACACAGATTGATGCGCATGTTCAATCACACTTAACCCGACACTGGGCTTCCTGAAATCCATCACGCCGAATGGAAACGTTTTATGTGTTGCATCTTCCTACCCTCTTTAAGGCAATAACTCACCAGGTAGAAATATAATTCACTTAGCATTTTTTAAATCCACACTTAAAGCATTTTCCGGGGCTAAAAATTCACTGAAATGAATATATAGAAAGTGGAACTTGTTAAAAAGATCATGTAGGAGACCTGACGGGAGTCGTTTTTGATTATCAACTAAAAGAATGGGGACAAAGAATCTATATATATAAAAGCCTAAGGGACTGAATGACTGAACAACCCGGTCGTTTTTGACACGCCCTGACACCAGGGGGCAGGTGCTCAACGCAGGAGCTGCCCCCTGGTGGTCAGTGCGCTCCCACAGCAGAAGTGCCGCTCAGCTGACTGATGGGCGCCAGACTCTGGGCTCACAGCTGGCACCAGCAGCCCGACATCCCCCGAGGGGTCCCAGATTGCGAGAGGGTACAGGCCAGGCTGAGGGACCCCACTGGTGCACGAATCCATGCACTGGGCCTCTAGTGATATATAATTTTGTGTAAAGTATGGCAAAAGGAATGTTAACACAGAAATAAAATGTAAGAGCATGTCATATAATTCAAGTCAAAATTTAAAGTTGGGTAAAGACTTCCTATCCCTCATTTTTTTATTTTTTAAAGAAAAAAAAACACAAGACAGATATTTGGAACCACTGCAATCTGTTACCTAAAGATAAATAATGCCGTTTTACCGGCTCAGTATTGTACATTTATGGATATCCTACTAAAAGGAATAATTATTTTTGAAATCAAAAGATCTGAATTAAAATTTGATTCTGTCAATAACAAGCCATGTCAATACTGTAGCTCTGGGCAAGTCACAATCTCCCTAAACACTGGTTTCACCACCTTTAAAAAGTGGCCAAGAACTCTCCTTCCCCACATTGATAGAACTGAGATAAAGTCTATGAAATGATTTTGTAAATGATAATCTTTTGAATACAAATTGAGATACTTATAATCCTATTTAGCTTAAAAGTAACTTCAAAAATATTCATTATCAATTGACAAATTCAATTTTGTACAAGTGGCAGAATTTATAATCCCATTACTACCTTCTGCTCTCTTAACCTAACATATCACGGCATTTTGCGACCATTTCACAGAATAACAGTTATGTCTTTGGAATATGTATCTTCATTAATTTCTAATCCAGAGAGCCTTTTTTCCATAAAATGCTGTTTCTTTATATAGACTAATTTATACTTTGACCTAGCATAAAACAAAAGAAGCAAATGGTGCCTCCCTCGGTTAACCTGGCACCATTATCACAGATCGTGACATGAGTTCTGCGTCCCAGGTCCCAGTCTAACCAGCCGTGGGACCTCAGCAGGCTACTCAACCTCTCAGAGCCTCATGCTCCCTCCATATAAATTGAGAAGCCCCCACCCTCCCACAGCTATTGGGATTTAAGTGAGAAGACACATATAACAATGCCTAATGAGACAATTTATGGGCTCCACAAATATTAGCCTTTCCCCCATATATCCTTTTGGCTTCTTCATATCAATGCAGAAAAACTAAAATAATAAAAACAAAACCATAGAACTTCTAACCCATAAACAATGTAAACTTACAAATACTGTAGGTGCTCTGTCATTTCCTAGCTCCCACTGCAGAACCTCCTGTCTCCTCTCCTCCTCCTCCCTGGCTCCTCTCAGAGGACCTGCACCCACTTCTCCCTGCAGACCTTGTGCCAGACGCCTCCACCACACCCAGGCCTGACCGCAGTTTTCTCTGAAGGCTCCGGCAGGTGCATCTCAGCCAGAGTCAGTCCCTACTTCTCAAAGGCAGAGACAGAGACAAAGAATATGCTGAAATAACTAGGAGGCGAGTAACTGCGAGAGCGACTGTTATGGAGCAAACAGGCACCCAATGCTTCCTGCCAGCTGGCCGCTGGGCTCCTGGGGCCAGCGATTCCCACATTAGAAGACGGGGTCCAGAAATAAAATCAGGGTTTGCAAACTCAACTGTACACAGTGGCCAGTGAAATTAATGCAGTAAGAGGAGCAAAAGAAACAATAATGTGAGGAAGGGGGCTAGACTAATAGCATTTTCAGAAGAGTCTCAAGGCGACATTCTTTATTTTTTTTAAATATATTTTTATTGATTTCAGAGAGGAAGGGAGAGGGAGAGAGAGATAGAAACATCAATGATGAGAGAAAATCATTGACCAGCTGCCTCCTGCACACCCCTTGCTGTGAATCAAGCCCACAACCCAGACATATGCCCTGACCAGAATCAAACCATGACCTCCTGGTTCACAGGTTGACACTCAGCACCGAGCCCCTCAGGCCAGGCTCTAAGGGACATCATTGACATTTGCTAGAAGACAGCCTGAAATGAGACTGTTTATCGTATAATCTTACACTTGTGCACCACTATTTTGACATGGCCAGTAGCACTCCAAACTGAATTTTATAAAACCTACAATTGTCCAGTGAATAAGAGGATGTCATGCCATATTTTTATATATTAAAACTTTGACTTTTAAATTTAAAAAATATATACAAAACACTGTATAACCTGTTATGTAATTTCTTCATTTTCATTTTACCAGGAATTGTAAACAATCAAAGTGACTCAGTTGAAGTTCTGGTGACCTAGAAATTGTACCCCAGTTGGGAAGAGGCCACATACTTCATTCAACTATGCCTCCCACATCTTGACTTCATTCACAAGACTAAGATGAACACATCAACAAAACTAAGAAGGCCCTGGCCAGTCATGGGTTCAACTCCCAATCTAGGGCAAGTACTGGGGTTGCAGGTTCAATTCCCAGCCTAGGTCATGGCACATGTGGGATGCAACCAGTCCATGTGTTTCTCTCTCACATCGATGTTTCTCTCTCTCTATCTCTATCTCACCCTTCCTTCCACTCTAAAAAAAAATCAATGGAAAAAATATCCTCCAGTGAGGATTAACAAAAAAACAAACCAAAAAAAAAGGAGTAGAAAAGGGCCAATTCAGTAGTGCTACTTCTCAACCTAATTAGATAAACATGATCCAGCTCTACCTTTCACAAGTAGCTGAATTTAGGCAGAGAAAATCAATTCTGGTAATATAAAGATGGCTTGGTGCTGTACACCTGAGACTAATATAAAATAATATTGAATGTAAACTGTAACTGAAAAATAAAATAATAAATACCAGGTATACCGGTTAATAATGTGGATTTTTTCAATAGATGGAGTTACACATATGTTGATATATATGCAATTTGATATGTATGCTATTTTGCTGTATTGACAACAAGCTTCAAAACTTCATATGTCAAATTTTCTGAAGGTGTTAACATCATAGATATTTTTACGCTTAAAAATGTCGAATTTTGTGCCAAAAAAAGAGCATTTGTGGGAACTTTTAATTCATTACTTTATTTTGAAGAAAAAGTTATCATATACTTTGGGAAGCTTACGGTGAACATGCTCCATCTCAAGATATTTGTGAACACTGGTTTAAACGCTTTAAAAGTGATGATTTCTATGTGAAAGACAAAGAACGTCCAGGTCAACCAAAAAAGTTTGAAGACCAACAATTACAAGCATTATTGGATGAAGATGCGTGTCAAACTCAAAAACAACTTGCAAAAAGATTAAACGTTGCTCAGCAAACAATTTCCAATCGTTTACAAGCAATGGGAAAGATTTTAAAGGAAGGAAAAATGGGTGCCACATCAACTGAACGAAAGACAAATGGAAAACCAAAAAGTCATCAGTAAAATGTTGCTTCAACTGCACAAAATAAAGTCTTTTTTGCATCGAATTGTGACTGGCGATGAAAAGTGGATTTATTTTGAGAATCCCAAATGCACAAAATCATGGGCTGATCCAGGTCAACCATCAACATCGATTGGAAGGCCAAATTGCTTCGGAAAGAAAATAATGCTCTGCGTTTGGTGGGATCAGGAAGGTGTGGTGTATTATGAGCTTCTAAAACCAGGTGAACCACGCTTTGATCGTGAGACGACAAGAATGGGCCAGAAGACACGGCAAAGTAATTTTACTTCATGATAACGCACCATCACACACTTCAAAACCAGTTAAAGACACGTTACCTGGGAAGTATTAACCCACCCGCCGTATTCACCAGACCTTGCTCCTTCAGATTACCACTTGTTCTGATCGATGGCACACGCACTTTCTGAGCAGCACTTCAAAACGTACAAAGAAGTGGAAAATTGGGTCTCTGAATGGTTTGCCTCAAAACAAGAAAAGTTCTATTGGGACGGTATCCACAAATTACCTGAAAGATGGGGGAAATGTGTAGCTAGTGATGGACATTACGTTGAATAAAGCAATTTGGACATTACGTTTCTCTTGAAATTATCGTGTTTTCTTTTATTACAAATATCCTAATTACTAACCGGTACACCTGGTAAATAAATATGCCTTGGGTAATAGCAGGTAATTGTCTAAAATGGAGAATCTAGGCTAATAAAACCTCATTTTTAATTTCTTATTATGGCCTTTGTGCCCGATTATTCTGGAGGTGCTTAATAACTGCCATTACATTTTTTTCTTAAGACTTAAGAGATTTCAGGTGGTAGCTAAACTTGCCCAACTCCAGAACAGTCAGACTTCACACTGAATCTTTAGTGGTTTTAATTTATAACAAAATAAGACAGATTTTTAAAAAAATGGATTTATATAGTATGCTTTAAACATGAAGCAAATTACCAGTATGTAGACAAATGACGAAAGGACTATGTGTATGCACACATCAGTTATATTAAAAAATGAAAACAATTAGTTCAGAACAGTGATTATCCTGAGAAATTCTGGGAGAACAGAATTGTCAATGAAATGAGCACTGTCACAAAAGGTAACATAAGACAGTGACAAATTAAACAACTGGGAAACAAAGCTGCCACTTGTGGAGATCTGAACATGGTTTAACAAGTGAGTCTAATCAGCGCAAGCACGAAATATTCCACACTTAGGGACAAGTTCATGGTCACACAAAGGATGTCAAAAAGTAAAGAAGGGAATCACTAAATAAAGCAAGCAACCAATGGTCCAGTCAGAAGGTAACTACAGAACTTTCTAGGTAGAAGAACCAGCTGACCTGGTCCCAGCCTCAATATAAAACTCACAAAAAAGCATAGACTAGGACAGTGATGGCGAACCTATGACAGGCGTGTCAGAGGTGACATGCGAACTCATTTTTTTGGTTGATTTTTCTTTGTTAAATGGCATTTAAATATATAAAATAAACATCAAAAATATAAGTCTTTGTTTTACTATGGTTGCAAATATCAAAAAATTTCAATATGTGACACGGCACCAGAGCTAAGTTAGGGTTTTTCAAAATGCTGACACGCCGAGCTCAAAAGGTTCGCCATCACTGGACTAGGACAATCATTTATGAAATTAAAAGAGTAACATTAAATTTGTGATGATGGAATTGAAAGGATGGCAGTGAAACCCATCTTTTGGGACTTCGGGTCCGCCCTGAGCATTCCCCATGTGGAGCCGCTCCCCATCTGATCTTCACTCTCTTCCTGCCCCCTCTCTTCCCATTCCTAGCTCTTCTATCACCGCCAATGAGTCTTCTCAGCTTTCACACAAGAAGCTAATTCACAGCTTCTCTTTTATCTGTGTGATAAACCGACCAATCAATGTGTGTGACAGAGACCGGCTCTTGGACCTTCTAGGTCAATCTTTCTCACCAGGTGCTCAGCCACTAACTGCATTTCTCTCCTGTCAAAAGTGTGGGACTCTGAGCAACCTCTAGGCTTAGACTGTTTTAGAAGAGCCCAGGAGTTTCAGAAAGCCAGCCTCTAAATACAGCCTAATAGTATAAAAATCCTGTGTGTATGTACCTACACACACATGCACCAGTGTACATGTTCATTTACTGAGCATTTTTATTTAATCTTGGCATGAGGCAAGATTACATAGATTATTCTTTTAATCCTACAAAAAAAAAAACTATGAGAAGGGGCTATTACTACTCTCATTCTACAGGAGACAACTATGAGAAGGTAATATAACTTATCCACAGTCACAGAGCATGAACTTGGGGTAAAGAGTAAGATTTGAGCCCAAGCCTCCATGATGAGTCAAACCTCTACAATCTACTGTATAAATTAAAATGTGTTACACATCTGGATATACAGATCTTGTAACATAGAAACTCACACATGAAACCTATATTTTCATGTTGACCAATGTCACCCCAATCAATTTAATTTAAAAAAACACACAAAAAACCTGTGTTTAAACACCTGGATAAGATAACTGGGAATCAACTGACAGAATGACAATAACACAAGAGACAATAAGACATTTTAAAGCAGAAATTTGAAGACCAAAAAGAGAATACTCATTTCCTTCTTGCTTGCTTCCAAGAGAAAGTACTTCAGCTTCTTATCAACCATAAAGAAAAGGATTAAGAAGTATAATAGGAAGAAATTTACACTGGTATATCTACTCGTTCTTAATTCTGTTCATTCTACAGAATACAATTGGAGGGAAATTCTCAATTCATGACATCACTTACTCTCTGAATGTGATTAATATTTGTTTCCACCCTTGAGAGCTAGAAAGAATGCATATGCTCCTCATCTTTCTGTAATAAAAGCTGCCATTGACTACTGGCACTGTGAGTAGGACACTAGGCCCGCTGGCCCCAGGTGCCTGTAGCATTGCATACAGCCCTCCCATGCACTGCTCCAACTCGGGTAGATAAGGCTCTGATAACTAAAACACGTGCTTCATTGCATGCCTCGCTGACCTATGCGATTTCCTTCTCCAAGGGCAAACACCTGCAGAAGAAGAGGTCCCATGACTGCAGAAGCCACAAAACCAGTAATGATTCCAACCAGAACAAGCAACTGAACCCTGGAGAACTTAAGGAAGAGACCAGGCAAAACACATTTCACATCTTCATCTCATAGGACAACTGTCTTGTGTGTAAGAAAATACAGAAGTGGAACAGAGGACTGCCCACAGAGCTACCAGCTATGACATCACCGTTAGGCTGTCTATTCTGGGGCTTCATCTACTCTGAGGTGAGGTGGGGATGCCTGCCTTTCCTTCCTGCCCTACCAATGCCTTTTCTCCATTCAGCTAATTAAAAATGGGTGAAACTCCAGTGAGGCGTGTTGCTGCTTTTTCAGAGGAAGAGACTGGCTGTGAGCTGAAAATACTGGTCCCAAAAGAGACATTGGATTTAGGCAGACTCAGGAAATGTCAGTTGTGTCTACTTCACTCCTTCGCTGGCACAGTTAACTACACACGTTGAAAAAAGCAGTTTTCCTATGAAACACAAGCGTCTCACTGCACTAGCACTTGAGCTGTCGTGGGGCCTCTAGGGGAAGCCACAGTCCCTGACCTGGCACAGATGCCTGCCTGGGAGCCAGCCCGGCCGTCAGGTACCCGACCCCTCTGGATTCAGTGCTGAGGAAGCACAGTGCTGCACGGACCAATCTTCCAACCTCTACAATCACATCCGAGCAATCACATCCAATCTGTGGCGTTGCAGTCTGCTGATAATGCCCCAAGTTACCTATGCATCCAGACCTCTCCTATGAACTCCAGATTCTAATGTCCAATTGTCTTCTCGATTAAAAATCCAAAAAGCGCCCTAACCGGTTTGGCTCAGTGGATGGGGCGTCGGCCTGCGGACTGAAGGGTCCTGGGTTCAATTCTGGTCAAGGGCATGTGCCTTGGTTGGAGGCACATCCCTAATAGGGGGCGTGCAGGAGGCAGCTGATCAATGTTTCTCTCTCATCGATGTTTCTGGCTCTCTATCCCTCTCCCTTCCTCTCTGTAAAAAACCAATAAAATATATTTTTAAAAAAATCCAAAAAGCATCTCAGACTTAAGACACCCAAACTCTGCCCATGACTAACTCCTCTCCTCTCCCCATCTCCTAATCTACCCTTCCCATGATGTTCTCCATCCTTTCCAATCCCCAGGTCCAACTCCTCACAGGCAATCCTCATTCTTCACCCCTCACCTAAATCGTCACCAATTCCTGTCAGTTCTGCCGTAGAGACAGGCCCAGATTCTGACCATTACTGCCAGCTGGATGAATGCAGAGGGTGGCATTCCTCTGGAGGCTTCAGGGGGAAATCCATTCTCTTGGCTTCTTCAGCTTCTGAAGGCTGCCTGCATTTCTTGGCTCATGGCCCCTTCCATGCATGACTACACCCTCGTGATTCTGTCATCACATCTACTTTGTACTGTCTCTTACCATCCTGCTTCCCTCTTCTAAGGACCCTATAGCTATACTGGGCTTACCTGGGTAATGCAGAATCATATCCCCATCTCAAGATTCTAAATCACATCTGTACAGTCCTTTTACCATGCAAGGTAACACATCCCCAGGTTTTGGTGATAGGACGAGAGCATCTTTGGGCCATTATTCATGCTCCTGCACTATCTCACCCTGAGTAAAGGCCAAAGTCCTTAAAATGCACAGAAGTTCCCACAGGATATAGTCCTCACTTTCTACCTAAGCTCTTATCTTCCAACTCTCCCCTCTGCTCACTCTGTCCCAGCTACACTAATCTTGCTGTTACCCCTCAACATACAAGCCCACCTCATTCCCTGGCACTTGCTATTCCCTCAGCCAAAGAAGCTCCCTCCCTAAGGTCTCTGATTAAAAGACATCATCATAGTATTGAGGCTTTCCCTGCTGACTCTGTAATAGAGCAACACCTCCCTACCCCAATATGGACATTCCCTCCCATGCTGATTTTTCTTCCTAGAGCACTTTCATCTGATATGCTATCCACCCATCATCCATTCATCCTCCCCAACTAGAATGCCACAAGGCATGCTTCGTCTCTTGTTGTATCCCCAGAAAATAAAACATGAAGCCGGGACTCAATAAACAGCTGCTGAATATGTGAATTTTACTTTATCCAAAAAGTAAGTTCCTTAGAGACAAGACCTGGCCTAAAGGAGGAACTCAGTAAATGTCTAAATGAATGAATAAATGAATGGGTAAATGACAGACCCAATTTATATCTAATTTTCAATGGATAAACTGGACTAACATCAAATCAAGTGAGTTACTGTGTAGGAATCAGACACAATGGTTAAAGTAACTTATTCAGGGTTACACAACAAAAGGAAAGTAATAAAATTACATGTTAAACTCCATTCAAGCCCCTGACTTTATTTTGTGGTGTCCCTGCATGTTCTTATATCTGACAGGTCAGAACCCAACTGGATTCCCTTGCTTGGCCCAAATACTCTTACCAACCATGTTTCCAGTTAATAAACTCTGAACTTATTTTTAAAGGAAATTTCACAGAAATCTCCAAAGCACTAATCTTGCTTTTCAGATACATAAAAAATAAACATATAGGGGAGAGACCATTATCCACACTTTAAAATGCACCCAGAGCAAACCTGCAGCCAGTGGATGCTGGTGGGACAGATATAGGAAGGTGCAAGTACATCCGGCCCTGCACTGGCCCTTAGCCATATGGGCACCTTGTGCATCCAACACACAGACAGGCACTCCTGCTGTGGCTGGGTGTTTACTGGGGAAAGAACGACAGCGACGATGCAATTGGCTTGGAGTGGAAAGGGGAACAGCAATTTGTTCCTCAGAGGCCATCTCATCAGCATTTTGCAGTTTTACCCTAGCCCGGTTACTTGCACACCAGCCCTGGCGGCCATGTGACCGGCCATATCGTGTCATCTGTCCCCCTGCCACAGCTTGGGGAAGCGAGCAGTGCCGCATCGTGTTCACACTCGGAAACCGCTTTCTAGGAATCCTTCTACTGGCACAATGGGGAGGAGGACCGCACATTGGTTAGGAATGTGGACCTGGAGGACAGTCAGTCAGGGTTCAGATCTCACCTCTGTGACTCACTGTGTCCCTACGAGCGTGTCACCTATCTTCTCCAAGCCTCAGTTTCTTCACCTCTAAAAAGTCAGCTTACTGTGCTTATGACAATGACAGCAGAGAACACATGCTGGCTAGTGATATTATTATATCACTATTTATTATACTTGACTTTTAAAAAAAATCAGTGTGTAAAAATAAATAATACATCTGTCTTCATCTTGAGGTTATATTTGTTACAGAAACTCCCAGGGGTTTATCATTTATTTCCAGCTAAGTGTTTACCTATAATTAGGGAAAACTGCCACCAGGCAGATGTTAAGATTATGCTTTTCTAGATATGGCTCACACAAAAAAATAAAGTTATTTAGAGACTTTCTCCTTAATCCACTGCTGAGTAAAAAACATGTAAGTTGTTATCGGAGAGCTTAACAGAAATGTTAGACAAATATGATAACAAGCAGTATTTAAATAGGATAAGCAATGTGAGTAAGATTTTAAGATATACATAGGTATGTGTAGGTTCAACTAGATTTTTTTCTAACAAATTATTATCTGATAGAAATAATTGATTAATCTAATGCCCTACACTGCCTCACTGCTTGACAAATGAAGTAAAACAACAAAATACACTTTATTTTTCATTTCTCCTAATCACACTAATCAAGGATGCACCAAGTGAGCTTTACCAAATTAGACAAGAACTAGTCTCCTGCAGGGAAATTCTCATTTCACAGGTTGGGAGGGAGCAGGTACTCCTATTGTGCAAAAGCTTGCCTGGTATGACCAACGCTAACACCTGTGGTTACCAATCACTGTATAGAATCTTTCTTTTGAAAGAAGTTTTCAGCCTTAAAACATTTGTGCCACGCCAGTGTGGCTCAGTGGTTGAACTTTGACCCGTGAACCAGGAGATCAAAGTTCAATTCCAGTCAAGGGCACATGCCTGGATTGTGGGCTCGATCCCCAGTGTGGGGTGTGCAGGAGGCAGCCGATCAATGATTCTCTCTCTCATCATTGATGTTTCTTTCTCTCTCCCACTCCCTTCCTCTCTCTGAAATCAATGAAAATATATATTTTTTAAAAAGTTTCTTGATCCTGTAGCCTGCTCCTAAAGTGAGACTGGGCTACTTCTAACTCAGAGAAGGGGAGGTGCTGAAAAGCAGCACAACTTTCTCTAGACCTTTTACACTAACAAAGGAGCTCAAGGATATGGGAAAAGTGGGGGTAAAATTTTCCATTTGTTCCATGGAAGCATGTGAATGCTTTTCCTTTAGGCCAGCGCTGCCCAACAGAACTTCCTGTGCTGATGGAAGTGTTCTCTATCTGCATTTTCCACACGTGGCTACTGAACACTGAATATGTGGCTCGTGGCGGAACAGCACAGCTCTGAACAGAAGTCAGACTGCCTGCTCACAGCCTTTCTGAAACCTTGCTAGCCTATCCGAGGGTCTCACTTCATTAATCATTCAGGACATATTCCTTGAGCACATACCCATGTACATAGTAAGTAAGCAGGGGAGAACAAATATAGAAGCCCCTGCTCTGAGTGGGCTTACATTGGGTTAAGTGTGTTTTTTAAAATGATAGTATTTGGGGGCAGAAAAGCAAAGTCTTAGTTTGAGAAACAATGCAGTTCGATGTATAGAAGAAATGAGAGGATACCGAGGGTGTGCATAAGCAAAGTGAACTCATGAGCCTTTTTCTGGAAGAGTAGCGTAGCCTAGTAACAGAAGAACAGCTTTAGATGTTATTTCCGAGGAAGGTCAGAGGCCAAAGGGGCCACTTGAGTGACCAGGCAGAGTAGTAAGATTCAGCTGCCAACTGGACATGGGATAGGACAGAGGAATTCCCAGATAGAACACATTTCAAATTCCCACTGGAGGTGGAATCAGGAGGAAACCAAATTCATGACTGGGAAAGGTATTCAAGCAGCTGTAAGAAACACAACTATTTGGTAAGTTTTCAAGAGATTAAAATTTAAAAATACAGGATTAAAAAAAGTAAGAGTGTTCGTATGATTAAAAAACCAAAACCCATCTCCAGCTAGTAAAGGAGGAGCCATAGATAAGAGGATCACCATGCATTTGGGCTCTTTTCACTGCAGGGTGCAGGCAACTGGGCTGGGTCATCTCTCATCAGCCACTTCTGAGACACTGCAGTGGCAGCCACTGAATGCAGAGCCAGGGCAGGCCAAACCTGGCACAGCTGAATGCTGGTCAATGACAAATGCCAGTACATGATCAGAACTGGGTGCCTTGGTGAAGGGTATGGCCAACAAGAGGGAGGGAGGGTTGTTCAGAATTGTTGCATTTGGGTAATTGGTATTAATTAAATCCAGAAGTAAGCTCATTCATCAGCAACCTTACCTAGTTCTGGGGGTAGAACGGTCAGGCGGTTCCCCTGAATGTGGAGCTCCTTAAGCTGAGTAAGCTCCCCGATTTCCTTAGGCAGCGAGATCAGGTCGTTATCCCTAAGGCTGAGCTAAATACAAGAGAACAAGGAGTTGTCAAAACAATTTCACATAAATTCCCTTAAAGAGGCGTTCAACATAAACTCTGTCCTCTTCCATGCCCTCTCTTCTTTAAGCCTCAATCCTTTCAATTTATTTACAAGTGACTACAGATGAACAAGAAACAGTACCAAGAGTAGTGGTTTATTCCTGCAGAACAAACCCTACTCCTGCTCAAATTGACTTGATTCTACTCCTACAGGGGCTGCAGAAGTGAATTGATTTTCTCAGAATTTAGATAAATTACTTACTATCTGCAACTTTGTGAGCTTCCCAATATCTGGCGGCAGGATTTCAAAATCGTTGTCACTTAGATAGAGTGCACGCAGGGTGGCTGCAAATTAAACAGCAATATATAAACAGGGTGACATGGAACCCAACCATTTGAGGTCTGATCAATACAAGGGAGTCAGCTTTGATTAATAACCCTGGCTTGGTGAGAAGCCTGTGACATACCTAGGGCTCACAATAATAACAAGCAGGTCAAACTTAGATTTACTGGCTTATTGTGGGGCTGGTGTGTTCAGGAAAATATCTATATCCAAGAGGACTGACACAATTAACAACTGTGGGCACCAGTAGTTTTTGGCACAAAATGTCAATATACCCTCAGAAAAGATAGCTATTTTTCTCCTATTACTTCCGATTCACATTTCTTACCCCATTTGCATCCAAAGTAAAACAAAGAAAACCACTGTGTCACTTATATCAATACTTAAGGCAAAAGGGCTCTTTCATGTAAAGAGAACTATTATATATATAAAAGCCTAAGCGACTGTTACAACCAGTTGACCAAACGACCAGTCACTATGAGGACGCACTGACCACCAGGGGGTAGACACTCAATGCAGGAGCTGCCCCCTGGTGGGTCAGTGTGCTCCCACAGCCAACCTCATGCAGTCCCTCCCCCTGGCCAGCTGGCCCCAATCGGGACTGGGTGAGACGGCACCGATTGGCCCCAATTGCTGGCCAGGCTAAGGGACCCCACCCGTGCACAAATTCATGCACTGGGCCTTTAGTGTTAAAAATAAATCAATTACTAAAAGGCTTTCCAGTGGTGGAAGCCATAATCACTGTTCACTGTTTCCATGATCAGACTCATTACAGTTGACCCCTGACCCATGAGGAAGTTAGAGGAAAGGACTCTCTGCACAAAGACCCACACATAACTTTTAACTCCCCCAAAAACTTAACTACTAATGGCCTCCTGTTGACTGGAAGCTTTACCAAAAACATAGCCGATTAACACATATTTTATATGTCATGTGTAGTATATACCATACCAGTATTCTTACAATAATGTAAGCTAGAGAAAAAAAATGTTATTATGAAAATCATGAGAAAATATATTTACTGTATTTATTTTTAAAAATCTACATATAAGTGAACCTGCCTTTGAAGTTCAAGTCTGTGTGTTCAAGGGTCAACTATATTATTACTTGTTTCTATGGCCTTAACAACAAAAATAAATGAAGACAAAGGGCTAAAATAATGACCTGGAGTCTAAAAATAGAGAAAACACTAACTTAGGCAGAATACCAATAATCAGAAATTTGTTCACAGTATTACACAATGGTAACATGATCCAAACTACTAAAATCCCAAAGAATCTTTTTATCCTCAACCAAAAAGGAGTATAAGCAGATGTATGTTTTCTTGTTGTTGCATTCATTTACATTCTAATGTTTTAAAATTCGACAGAATTGTATATTAATTTACATAATAAAAAACCATTTATTCCACAGCCCAAGAAAATATTTTAGAGTTGCTTTCACATGCTTGAGGAAGTCTGAGAGAGGGTATAGATAAGGTAAAAAATGTAACTTTAGAAACTAGCTCAGAAAATTCAATATTTCTGGATGCCATACATGTCACTATTTGGACAAGCAGAACACTCATTGAAGGAAAGTAACTCTTTCCTAAATATTTCACAAGTTCTTGAGAAAATAAGTTTTTCCTAATATTTATGAGCATTTGCAACAAGAATCTGTTAGCAATATGAAAAGCTAAAAGTGTTTAATTATATACTATCAACAAAATAGAATACATCAATAAGCGCACTTTTTAAAAATATACATATATATTTTTAAATATATTTTATTGATTTCTTACAGAGAGGAAAGGAGAGGGATAGAGAGTTAGAAACATCGATGAGAGAGAAACATCGATCAGCTGCCTCCTGCACACCCCCTACGGGGGCTGCGCCCGCAACCAAGGTACATGCCCTTAACCGGAATCGAACCCAGGACTCCTCAGTCTGCAGGCCAACGCTCTATCCACTGAGTCAATCCAGTCAGGGCTTAAAATACATTTTTACTGATTTCAAAGAGGAAGGGAGAGGAAGAGAAAGAAACATCAACTATGAGAGGGAATCATTGATTGGCTGCCTCCAGCACCTTGGACCAAGCCCGCAACCCAGGCATGTGCCCTTGACAGGAATCGAACCTGGGACCCTTTCAGTCTGCAGGCCGATGCTCTATCCACTGAGCCAAACTGGCTAGGGCAATAAGAGCACTAATTAAAACAATAATCATGACTGGAAATTTTAAAAATTCTGTCAGTGGTTTATTGATAGATATTTTTATAAATAAGTGATTGGAATATCTCTGGGCAAATATCCTACAAAAAGTTACCTGCAACACATATATTATTATATATTTCATGTTCTTTAAAAAAAGAAACTCAAACTCCTTAGCTAAATATCTCATTTAGATACATAATCTCTATCAGAAAGTTAATATGACATTATTAAAGTCCACTTCAGTGCAATGGTGTCAGATAACTATATATCAAGTACACATACTGCTGAGCTACAAAAGAAAATTCAAAAGGAATCTGTAAAGAAAAAAAATCTATATGCCCAATTTCTCTTGGAGTTTGGGCCTTGGTAAATAAATATATTTTTTAGAACACACAGTACCATTTTAAGGAGAATTACAGAAGTAAAAGTTTCTTACTCAGGTAGAAGAAGTTTCCAGGAAGGGAATTTTCATTCAGGTTGTTGTAAGTCAAATCAAGGACCTCAAGAGCTGGGAGAGAGCCAAATCCTCGAGGCAAAGTGTTTAGTCTATTCATGCTGTGGGTGGAGAAAAAAACCAAGACATCACATATAAAACATATGTTTAGACAGAATATTGAGATCACCTATGTCACAAGCCTAAGAGCCATATGTGAGGGGTTGAAAGCTTAAAAGAAGTCAAAATTCTATGATCACTATGTTATTTAACTAGCCTAGTATTTTTAGTCCAGGCCATGAAATATTTGAAAATGTCTTCGTTGTCATTTTCTCCAATGGTGATGTTCAATCACTGTTTTACACAGAAAATTAAATCTTCACAAAAATATCTGTCTGCTAGAGAAAACTTCCTTATGAATGTAGCAATAACACCTCAAAAGACACAGTGAGCTTTGTAGTTTTCACACTTGACTTTATTTCACTATTCCTCCTAAGGGGAGAGGAGGAGAATCATTTTTTTGTTCTGCAGCTCCTAACATTCAAACTGATGTCCAATTAGAATGGTGGTTACAGGGGACTGAGGGAGGGAAAACGGGGAGCAGTGTTTCATAGGTGTAGAGTTTCAGTTTTGCATGATGAGAAACTTCTGGATATTGGCTGCACAACAGTGTGAATAGACTTAACACAACCGAGTCATACACTTAAAATGGTTAAGATGCTAATTTTATGTTATGTGTATTTTACTACAATTGAAAATTAAAAAATATATATATATACATATATATATAAAAAATCTCCAATGAAATGTAAGAAAAATTTTTCTATTACTCTCTTTTATCATTTTTTTCAAGAACCTATTTTTCTTAACACAGTTCCGAACTTTGTGCATAGTTAAAAGTGATTTAAAAAAAATTTTTTTTAAATCTAATACAGACTGGCAGATGTGAAAAGGTGGGAGGAACTGTGACACTACAAATAATTCTAGACATCCATCCATCTCATATGAGCTACAATCCTGACCATACCCACCAAACAAGCCTTGAAAGAAAGAGTGACCACCTCTGAATGCTTAGAAAAGTCCTAGGTTAACTTTACATTTAACAAAATAACCTCCATGAATTCACAATTTGTGAAGCATATTTATATCATGTATTTCACCTGAATCACCAAAACTATCGTGTAATATAGGCAGGACAGCACTTACAATCATCTCTGTAATGTTGAGACGGGGAAATAGGCTGAGAGAGGTTAACGACTAAGGACTTTTGACTCAACTGATGAGGGTGACAGATGTCTGAGAGCACCCAGCACCTCATGGAAGGAAGGCACTCCTAATCATTAGACTACGATGCAACTGAAGAAAAAGTCCGAAGTAGTGGGAAGTGCACAGAAGTATACCTTACCTAAGTCGGCGATTTTCAAACTTTTTCATCTCATGGCACACAAACTAATGACTAAAATTATGCAGCCCACCATAAAAAAATGTTTTTTGTCGATCCGACAAAAAAAGAATAGTCATAAATTTTATTCATTCACACCTGATGGCTACTGTTGCATTGGCTGTTGTTATCTTTTATTTGACAATCTAGGGGAAAAGAGCTCAGTGCCCTGACTAGTCAGGTATCGCGTGTTTTAAAAATTCCTGTGGCACACCAGGTGAAAACCGCTGCCTTGAAAGCAAGGGGCATCTCACTGAAGAGAGTTCCCATCCCATCTCCACATATAGTGAGCCTGAATCTACTAAACTGCAGGTTTTCTTTCTCTTTGAGCAATAAACCACTCCCCCCTCCCCCCAAATGTCAGGAACACAGCAGAGCCCTGTAAGCTGCCAGCAGTATGTGACAGGAGTAGGCCCTCTGACCTGGTGGGTGGAAAGGGATCCCTGACTGAAATGATGCTGAAGGTCCAGAAGCGGTGCTGCCAATAGCCCCAGCTACAAACAATGCAAGAAGCCGTAAGGATACTGGCTGGTTCCCTCGACACCAGCACACACAAAACAACCAGAGAGAGCCTATCTCCACAGAATGACGGGTGTGCAGGAGGCTTCCCCCACAGTGGGCACTAACATCTACCTCCATCTACATGGGTGGGACTTGTGTCCTCGGCGTCCCCTCCGAGCACTGCCACTCAAGATGTCCAGGAGAGGTTACAGTAGGGGCAGTGGAAGAACAGATCTAAGTTTGAAGTCCAGCTCTAGCACCTGCTCCAATAACTTAGAGAAGTTATTCAGCTTCTCTGAGACCCAATTCCTCTTCATCTGTAATATAAGACTAGCAATACCTTCCCAGCAGACTCACCAGGAGGATGAGAGAAAACATGTGAAGCACTTAAAACAATCCGTGGCTCCTGAGTGGGTTCTTGAGAAATGACAGCTATAACTACAATTGTATTTCAAGAGGAGGTTTGAGAGGAATTCTGACTCAACCCCAAAGAGGCAAGCTCACCTTAGGAGAAAAGATCACAGTAGAAACCTCAACTATCAAGGATGGTTTTTCTATTTGCACCAAACCAGCTTACCCTAAGTCAACTCCAAGGTTGTGGCTCAACTATGCCAAGTGGCATCAATTCTTTGTTTGCATGTGGACATTTTCCACCTGTGTACTGGAAACGGGAAAACGCCTGCCTATGATGGAGAAACTTACAAAATCAGATTTTTTTTTCTCTTCCTCAAAAGCCACAGGAAAGCCCATACTAATGCTTCCCTTTTGGAACATTTGGATCTCTGGAGGTTCTCCTGGGCTCCTCTTAATTCAATAAAACCTTCTTAGCTGAAGGCAAGAATCTTTCTCACCTCCACAGTGACCGGTTCATACACTTAGCAGGATAAACATCAAAAATCCAAATCCGTAACACTCAGCGCTGTGCTTGGTGAAAACTCCTAACTGTTCATGAGATGAGCTCCAGCCTCTCATAGCGGAAAGTTATTCCAAACAGCTGGCCACGGTCCTCTCAACATGCGGTCATCCTTGAAATAATTACTAACATGTAACCTATGTGGCTTTACATTTTTTGGAAATTAACTCATAAAGTGAGCCACATTTAAAGAATTAAGAACATAACTCAACTTTCCTTTATTTATTCAGATGGCCTAAAAGTCCTTTCACCAGAATATACAGCAAATAGTACTATACAAACTTGAAAAGCAGAGTCTGGTGGAGTGTGCCATTCAGATTAGGCATGCACGTGGCCTAACTGTAGCATCTCATTTTATATATTTTCATTCAGGCTGCTTAGTCTAAGGAGTATGCTCTATATATCTTGCCTTAAACAGAACTTTAAGTATAATTTGTTATGCCATTGAGGACAGAAGTATCCTTTCTTGAAACCCATCTTAATTCTTTCCCAGAGAACTAAGAATTTAGTTCAAACTCTGACAATCCTATCTATGTAGCTAGATAATTAAATACAGAAAACTTTACACAATCAATAAAGCACTGAGAGCCAGAAATATGCAAACAACTCCCAGGACAATAAAGAGGTGACTCAGACACATTCAATAAAAAAGGAACCTTTACAACTCCATCCTGAGGCATCTGGAACCCAGCCAAACAAATTCTGAGCTCAGGACCTTCCGAAACCTGGCTCCACCTGTATTTCTATTTCAGCTGCCCACAGCAGATATCTAGGTATCATCCCATCTCATCCGTATCCGTCTTGCCAGTTTTACCTCCTCTGTATTTTTCACATACCATCCCTCCCCTGCCTCCGTTCTCACTGACCAAGTTCACCAGGAACGTTAATTTAGCATTCTGATGAGGCTCCTGACCTCCAGCCATACCTCCCTGCAGCCTCTCTTCACACATCCTTCATACAAAAATCTGAACCCATATTTTCCCGCCACTCCACTGTGCAAACTCTTCAATGGTCAGCGTGATAAAATTGGAGCTCCTTTATTTGACACTCAGGCCCTTCATTAGCACATTGACTCCTTGCTGATGATTTATCTGTTTACCTTCATTAGCACATTGACTCCTTGCTGATGATTTATTTGTTTAGTCTACTTCCCCAACTGTGATGTATGCCCCATATGGGCTGGATGGCCACTACCTACAACACATAGTTGGAAGCTCAAGAAATACTCATTAAATGAAGAGCAGAGATTCATGCTTCTCTTCTCCCCTCTTACCATACCGTACCATCCCTCACATTTCATACTCAACAACACCAAACCACCTGTAATGCCCGGAACATGCAGGGCTCTGAGCTTTCAAACATGTCATTCTCACAATCAGAGATGTCTTCCCACTGCTTAGAGTCTGAGAAATTCTTTCTGATGCATCAAGTCTGGACTCAAATACTACCCTTGCAGGATCTCTTCCCCTGAGAATCTTCCCTGTAGACTACTGTGCCCCTGCTCCCTCTCCCACTGCACTTCTAGAACCTGCCACACATCAGTGACCCAGCTGTACACTGTCACTGTTCGCTAACAGCCAGCTCTGCCCCTATTCTTACCGCCAGGGACTGTGATTTTCACCATTGGCCCCCAACACTAGCAAAGTTCTTGATGCAGAATAGGCACTTACATAGTCACACAAAAAATGAATAAAAAAAACAACAACAATGGTGATGATAATAGTTAACACTTACGTACTGCTTACTATGTGCCAGGTAGTGTTCCTAGCACCTGATATGTAAATAACAACTAATTTAATACATGAAAAAATTAATAGTAAGAATATATCTAGTTTTATATATCTAGTATATGTATCTAGCTTTAGATTCTTTACAGATGCAAATTAAACAGTATGACAATTTTCAAAACAAAGATCTAAAGAGAAGATCCTTTCTTTGGGTATATAGTCTCCATATTTATAGGGGGAAATCCCATCCGGCCTAAAGTGTTCTTTCCCCTCCTTTAAACACTACTTCCCCTTAGACATTAGGGGAAAAAATGCTCATGGATCTTAAAAATGTTCCTCTCTCAACCAGAATGAACATCAAAATAAGGAGTGTCTAACCAAAAACTCCCCATGGAAAGAATGAACTAAAACTCATTCCATGAATGAGATTTTTCTCCATGATTGCTTCTTATTAAATTGATAAATACCTGGCCAGCTTCTATTACCACTCCTTGTAAATCACTACCTTACTAGAGCATTTAATGGCTATGATTTCATGAATATATTACTTTGCACAGTGAATAAAGCAGGAGTGGGCACTTTTATCTGAGAGCTATAACGATGAAGCTGGCATTCAGAAGCCCAAGTTCTGGGTGGTATCTATGATGTCTGATGGACAAGGTCCTCTGCCTGGCATGGCCCCTAACCATAGGGGCCATTGGGAGCAAGTCACTTCACCTCTTGGAAAGGGCTTGGCTTCCTCTCCTGGACATGAAAGCAGGAGTGCCTGCCTGCCCACCCTTATAATGGTTGAGAGGGCCAAATGCTGGCAAGAGGACTTTGAAAACTATCAAGTAATATACAGAGCAAGGGATTATTCTTCATTGATACCTGCTTCTGCAACCTCAACTGAACCAAACTTCCTCTCTTCATCTTTGTATAAAGACAGACAAGATTAGAACCTCTTGACTACATAAAAGAATTGCAAGAATCAATAAAGCCATGTTAAGAAATGTACCTTCTCCTCAGAGAAGGAAGGTGCTTTGTGAACTACCTCTGCTTGACACAGAGAGCAGAGTCAACCACATTACAACTGGCCCGAACAGTTACAGCTAAGCAAGTAAGTCCCTTCAGGATCAATATCACTGAAATAAAATTTTATTGGAAACAAAATACAGTAAAAAAAAACAAACACACAACCTTATTGCACCAACAATTAGCTTCTCAATTAGTTCTCAAAGAGATCTGCACTAATGTAGGCCATTGTAAGGATGTATTAAAACAATAAAACTTCCAAAAAACCTAAAACATAAAAGGAAATGAGGAATCAGCTCCTCCCATGAGGGAACCCCTGCCCACGCCACAGTCCCTCCACCTCCTCCTCGTTTCCCTCGCCCGATACTCACCCGAGGTTCAGGTGCTTCAGTTTCTGAAGGCTGCTGATCTGTGTGGGCAGCTCCTCAATCTGGTTATTAAAAAAGTTAAGCACTTCCAAATTCTTCAGCTCTGCTATGTTTGCAGGCACCGCTATAAAGACAAAAAATGCTGATTATGAACTCAGGAACCTCACTCCTCACAGGGAATGCCAGCAACACACTGTATTTTTCTTCACATGAAAGAGAACCATCCAATATAATCATCTAATTCACATATACTTACATTTTGTATGTTTTTCCTAGATTGTAACTCACCAGTGAGTAGAAAGGGAAATGTTTCTTCAAAGGGCAAAGAGAATGTCTGTGCCACAAACAGCCTATAAGTGCATATTACGAAGCATATAAGCTTTATAATTGTCATACAATGTCTGATAAGTGCACTTTTCCTTCCTTTTGGTCTCCTTGCAGCAAGCGAACTCCAAGTCCCATTCTTAATGATACGTTCATCAAGCTGTGTTAATACTCTGGTATCTGAAGAGCTGTTCTCTTCACATTGCACTAAATCACAATTTAAGTTCAACCTTAAATGATAAAATATTCAACCTACCCAGTCTCTTATTTTGGCCCTGACCTTTGCACCCTGAACAGTGTACACACACACACACACACACACACACACACACACGTTACATCAGCTTAGCAACAGATCAATGCACTGTTATTATATAGAATAGGAAAAACCAACTCAGTAGCATGATAGGAATACTAATAGGCAGGTCAATACTAACAGTCGGGGCCTGACAGATTCTTCCTTCCCTACAGTATACCTGCAAATACAAATTTAAAAGCAAAGGCTTCTTTATCTCAAAAGTACTAATTCTCGATTGGTAGCAGAAATGCTTCCCATAGATTGTACTTCATGTATCCATTTGCTGATTCAAGTTTTCTATAAATATTTTATTGGCCATGAACTTATTGTCCATGATTCATACAAACACCAATCCCAAGACTATGCAGGTAACTGAAGCCATTGACATGGGCCTTGGGCACAACACAAGAATTCTGTCTCATGTCAGTACATGTACTTTCCTTCCCACCAGTTCCCTCCAGCGAATGCTCCAGACTGCTGAGAAAACCGAGGAGCACCTTTGCTTAGTACCATTGCAAAGGTGTGTGTGAAATCCCAAACAGACATCTAAAATACTTACAGAGAGCACCATTCCAAGAACTCTAGTGTGTAACTCCGGGGGAATAAGTAAAGAGGACAGGCACACTGTTCAATCTAGTCTGGGGTCATCGTTTCAACTTTATAAAATGTCTAAGATATCGATGACAGGATTTCTTTTAAAGGGAAGAGGCCTGGTAAGAGATAAGGGACATGCTTTCCTTGGAGGAGGGGACTGTGAATAATACAAATCATTCTAGACTAAGGGACGAGGAAGCAGTGATCCAGATGGAAAATGAGCAAGGCATATAGATTTGTTTCCGAAGTGGCTGGTGGTAGGGATGGAGACAAGAGGACAGATTTTAAGGGGATAATAGTGGCAGCTGGGAAACCACGCTCTTGGACACCAATATGAATGCATGTGAGCCCTGCCTATACAATTTGACTACAAAAGCACATTTTTAGATGTGTAGTCAAAAACACACTTTTATGCAAATGAATGGTATTCACTTTATGTAAATGATCATGAAGAAAATCAGGCTGTGCCTGCTGAGTCGCCAGGTGTCAGCTTACCTTTTCTGAACCTGGACCATGAAGTGTATGAGCTCCACAGATGACAACATTGCTCAGAGGCCCGCCTGTTCTCCTGTTCCCCCTCCAGCTACCACAAAGTTTCTCTCCTGCCTTCATCTGATTAGTTTGAAGAGCATTAAAGAAACAGTGCAACCAGGAGAAAATGATGATCCCAATTTAGCCACAAACCAAGAATAATGCAGCCAGAATTACTGCTGCCTTCCCAAAGTTACTTTGCCAATGCAATTAAATGTTGGTCTGAAGGTATCGCCTTTTTGACAGGATGAGAGATTATTTCACTCTCCTTGCTAAATCAGTCCAATTTAAAGCCACAAATTATGCGAAATGTGATTTAGGGCCCTGTTTTGTGGACATAAACAATAACCCCACATTCAATTTACTAAACCTCTTCCAGCCTTTTGGTGTGCATGTGAATTGTGTGTTTAAGACTCCATTCAAGCTAGACAGGGGGAAAAATTACACAGCTAATATTCTCCCTAAACCACAGAGTTTTTCCCATGGCCAAAGTAAAAAGCAAAAGAAATTAACATTCAGACCTGTGTGGATGGGATAACATTTGCTCTTTCAACCAATATTTAGCGAATGCTTATTATGTGCACAGCACCATACCTGTAGCACCTAGCATTTCAATACTTTGAGAATAAAGTAAGAGAGGCATACTATTTAAAGAAAGTAATCTACAAAAGGAGTAGGCGATAAATGGAAACAGGACTAGTGCTTAGAAAACAAACTACAACAAAACTGCCCATAAAAAATAACCAACTAACATAATAACTTGTGCAATAACTAAACCATACACATACATGGCAGGAAAAATTTATGAGACGCTATCATAAAAAGATGGCAGCAATATGTCACTGGTCAGAATATTCTGGTGGAATTTTTCAAGATACCTATGTGACACATTAGCAAGGGTAGTATTTTAAACTATTAACTAAACAACGTGCACCTGTATATTTCTTATTATGGGTTTGTAATGTTCCTTTCTCATCAATCTGTCCAGATTCTGACTGTGATCCCAGCAGTACATGTGCGGCCTGTAGACAACCCCGCACAACCGGCGGTGGACTTGTTCCCTGGGCTGCGATGGTGAAACACTACGAACATGTGCCCATTTCCAGGGACACCAGTGTTACAGACCCAAGGGCCGAACAAGGCCTGAAGATACCATATCTGGGATAAGGTAAAGCAAAATGCAGTGACTAGCACAGCTGCCCCAAATCTGACATGACTTCTGTGAATGCGTCATTCAAGACATCTACCTTACTGCAGAATGCTAGCTCTTTGCACATAAAAATGTTTTTAAAACACTTCAATTATTGCCCAACTGGTTTGCCTCAGTGGACAGAGCGTCCGCCTGCGGACTGAAGGGTCCTGGGTTTGATTCCGGTCAAGGACGCATGCCTGGGTTGCAGGCTTGAAACCTAGTAGGGGATGTGCAGGAGTCAACCAATCAATGATTCTCTCTCATCACTGATGTTTCTCTCTCTCTTTCCCTCTCCCTTCCTCTCTGAAATCAATATATATTAATAAAATAAAATAAAATAAAAATAAAACTTCAATTATTTAAAAAAAAACACAACAAAAAACATGAAGTGGAGACAGACTCATGGATACAGAGAACAGACTGACAGCTGTCAGAGGAAAGGGTTAGGGGCTTGGTGAGAAGACTAAAGGAATTAAATAAAAAACAAACAAAAAACTTATAGACAGACAATAGTACGGTGATTACCAGAGGGAAAGGGGGTGGCGGTGGAAGGTAAAAGAGGGTAAAGGGGGGAAAATGGTGATGGAAGGAGAATTGATGTGGGGTGGTGAACATACAATACACTATAAAGATGATGTATTATAGAATTGTATACCTGAAACCTATATAATTTTATTAACCAATGTCACCCCGATAAATTAAATTTTAAAAAATATTTTTGTCTGTTTTCACAAATAAATATGTCTGGTCAGATTTTCACATGCTTCTCTTGACTTAAAAAATATTTTTTAACTTAAAAAGCTTTAAATTTTTTTCTTTAACAGGGAAGAATAAAGTAACAGAGAGGGCCCGTAAAGGATATTAAAATGAGACAGGGTGTTTAGATTCCTAAGTTACACTGCTAACAACAAAGTGATTAGAAAAATTACAAAACTCATGAGAATACATGAAAATGAGTGAGATTATTCATCATACATACAGTGGCTAGGAAGACCATTTAAGAGAAAATGGTGAAAGCAAACACTGCTTTGCCTCAATATCTGATGAATGGGATACTGGATAGCAACCACCCCCCTTCTCCCTGAATGAGGCAAGGTAGGAAGCAGCACAATAAGCGGAACTGCATAAAACATGACTTGAGACATTGCTGTCAGAGTGAAAGGACAGCCCTTTGGCTCCTCAGCCACAATAGCTAGCAGACATAGTCTATTCACACCAGGGCTAATGTCTAGACTAATTATACAGATGCCAATCCTTTCAGCCAATTAGGATCATAGTCTTGAATGCCATTTCAGTGATAACATGTAAAAGAACCTCTTCATGCTCACATATAAATAATTATGCTCTTCAGAATTTTATGCAAATAAATTCATTTGTACTTATACTGACTAATGGCTTTTGTTTTCTGGCCAAAAATACACAAGGTAAATAGTGAACTAATGATACGTTAGCGTAAGAATTTGAAGTTCAAAAGTATATACTAATGATAACTTTGCAGATTTTATGGGATTTCCCCCAAAGCAGGTATTAAAACAGTGAATTACAGTAGTTATGGGTTATTTAAAAATGTAAAGTTTATGAAACAGTAAAGCAAAATCTCATTTAAAATGATCTGCATGGTCCTCAAGGTAAAAATAAAGTTGCAAAATATCTAAACATCCACCCTGTAAGAGCCACCCCCCCCAAATATTTATCAGCTTTATAAATAACAATAGTAATGCTACTTTTGTTTACTCAGCAGTATTTACCAAGTACTCACACCTACAAGTACATACTTATTGTATCCCATCATGAGGCTCCTAAGATTCTGCAGCTTAAGTAATTTTAACCAAAAATATCCATGACTTAATTCACTACAGGAAAAAAAAATGATCCTACACTTTCAGCAACAATGAGAATAATCAATTATACAAAAATTAGGTGGAAAAGTTACAAGTAAGCAGTAGGCAGATTTTTACAGCATAAAGTCAAACATGCAAAAATATATGTCCCTGGGCTATAAAAAGTATACACACAGAGCCAAACAAATCTAAAAAGCTGAGGAATCTCAGAGGGAAGGTGGGGGAAGAGATTAACCAAAGAACTTACATGCATAACCCATGGACACAGACAATAGTGCCGTGAAGGCCTGGGGAGGGGGTGGGAGTGGACTGGAGGGGGTCCATGAGGGGAAAAAGGGGACATTTGTAATACTTTCAACAATAAAGATAAATTTAATTGAAATTACACTGCCAACAAGGCCATGCAGCAATACAGAACTCATTAATTTGGGAGCAGGTTTGAAGAAGCAGCACTAAGAAGAGGAAATGACATTCGATAACCTGGAAGGAAGTGACATCCGGTGAAGGGCAAGAAATGGACAGGAGCTCCTCTAGGAAAAATACCTGCGAAGTTCTAGAACACGGGAAAGAGTGAGAAGTAAAAGGAGAACATGGAAAACTTCCACTCCATCAATAGGGGTGCAAGCTCAGTCATAAAAAATGGCTCTGTAGGCTCTTAAATAAATGTAATTACAATATATTATTTTATACATACACATTCTCAATCCTTGATTATTATTACCATTAAGAGGGAGAGAGTAAACAAGTCAAATTCTCACACCCACCCACACGCTCTGCCAGTAGTATCTGCCTTCTTTCACAGCTAAGAGTTATTTCAGCAAGAGGCCAACTGGGTTGCTGAGCTTCCTTCCTTGCCTTATGTTGGATGCTGCGGAAGGAAGTAATTGCATGAGGAAGGAAGGAAGGCTGGGGGTGGATGGAGATGCCCACTGCTAGTAGCTTTGTTAACTCCTTCTCGGAACCTCAGGAATTCTCCCTGCTCTTCTAGTTGAACAAGTGAAGACCCAGGGCCAATGCTTCACCCAAGGAGCTCCTAGATTTGCCTCAGTGGGCGTTCAAATGCACACACACAGCATTGGCAGAGGCGGCAGGGGAATGGCAGGCAGAGCCATACAAAGCCGACCCCTTCTCCTTCCTTCCCCCGCCACCCCCCACCCCAACAGCCTCTCCTTATAGAACCACTTTAAGTCTTTTGCTCCCATGGATACAGAGGAGGGTGTCAATAAACACTAATTCTTTTCTCCCCATCCTTTCACCCTGAAGTCATGATATGCTTGGAGAGTGGTCCTTCCGAGTCTGTACGCTGTGGGGTGCCTTAACTACACTCTCCAGTGCTGGCTCCCGGGCTTCATGGAGAAAGGTGAGGATGCATCTCAATTTCTTGAAGGAAGAGCAAGATTTGGAGAGAGGGGCAGGCAATTCTGATCAGAGAAGAATCAGGTGATTAGACCAGAGAATATATAGGCAGGATAAAAGGGTAAAGAAACAGCAAAAACTAGACAAAAGAGGATTCACTGAAAATAGCTGAAAAAATGGTCCATGAGTATAACTAGTGGTCAACCATATCAGAGTGGTGTTCTGTCCTATTAAGTTAAGTAACAAAGAGAAAAAAAAAAAAGAAATGGGAAAGAGATTCTCAAGGTTTTATTGGAGTGTGTGTGTTTTGTGTGTATACACACACACACACACACACACACATTCCACTATTCCACTCAAGGTTACCAATTCTTATTGAAAATCTTATTTAAATTTAAAAATTTTAATTGAAGCAGACAAGTGGTGCTTATGAACATTTTTAAAAAACTATCAACAATGAACTTCACATTATATTAAATATCATTTTAAAGATTGTACAAATTTCCAGGAAACACTCCTTTAAGAAATAGCATCAGTATATCCACACTACAAACACAGAGTGGGGCAAAAGTAGGTTTATATTTGTTCATTTGGAAAATACTACAATAATTTATAAATAAGACAAAGACAAGATAATAGGTACTCACAATTATAAAACTACTTTTGCCCCACCCTGTACACTAATGTTATCTTTCCCCTATTCTAGTGTTTCTAAATCGGAGCTAAATGTACTCCTAAAGAATTCATGGATAATTTTAACAGGATCCACAAACTGGTTGAAATTATAACCCTTATGTGCATATTTCTAGGAATCATGAACACAGCTTTCACCCTATCCTATATAATAAAAGCCTAATATGCAAATTGTCCCCTCAACCGAGTTTGACTGCTTGCTATCATGTGTGCTGACCACCAGGGGGCGGCGCAGAACATGGTGGGCATCGGCGACACAGCACTGGCAGTGGGCAGCAGTAGAAGCACTGCCAGCCCCGATGAGAGTGGGACCGTGGCAGGATGGTGGAGCAGGTGAGCAGGTGGCGCCAGGCCAAGGCAGGTGCGAGCGGGGCCCGATCACCCCGCCCATTGCCTCGCCGAAGGGGACCAGAGGCAGCGGGGGGTGGGGTTGCCACCTGGCTCCCAGGCGCTGAGGGAACAGGGTGGGGGCCCCATGACTCAGGCGGAGGGAGGGCAGGGGGGCAGGAGCCCAGAGGCCCAGGTACTGCCCAGGGCCCAGAGGTCAGCTGGGACCTGCCCTTCCACACCAGATGCTCGCGCTTCAATCGCTGGCCAGGCCCAGGGACCGCACACGTGCACAAATTTTGTGCACTGGGCCTCTAGTTCTTTATAAAGGTCAGTGAGTTATGAAATGTTAAGAAGAGCTGTTCTAAAAGAATGTTGTATATAGGCAAGTAGAGCACCTCTTAGATATCCTCTCCCAGCCTCCTCAACACTGCACACTGTGTACATACACACACACTACCTAGGACCAAGAGATGACTGAACATACATTTTTGCTATTAAGTCAATTCTGTTTGAGAGTTCTACTGTCAATAGTAAGAGAAACCCCCTTCAGCATCAGCTGCCCCAAAGGACCTAGTTATGATTTGGAAAGGGACAGGTTCAACCTGCCCCCACGTTATTTTCTCCACAGCCGACCAGCATTCTGAAATTAACACGATGGAAGTCTTCCACTTAGAAATACACTGCGGAAGGATTAACATACCACACCTAGCTAGCTTCCTCTTAGCACAGAGGAGGACTCCAAGAAAAGGGATTCCAGAAGAGGGCCACTGTGGCTGGTGGGACTGGCAAGAAAGACATCAGTCTCTGAGCTGAGGACACTATACCATTGAGAGCCTATTTCTCCAATGTCACCCATTGACTTGGACTGTGCTGGCCAGGCCAACAGATTCTTTTACAGGATGACTTCGCATGCTTTCTTACTAAAACCAAAAATAACACCAAACTGCCAACTATAGGCAGCATTTTATGATAACCTAACCACTGGTACCATCCAATAGTGTGTAAGTCAAAGCTGTCTGACTCAAAAATGCTAGGAATATATTTTTTTCAAATCCAGTCTTTCAAATAATGGCATGGTAACAAACTGATAAATGCACACTAATTAAAAAAATAAGCTATTGATCAAAGCCTCTGTATTATAAATACATTTATACTTTGTTAAAATGCAAACAACAAGTTGTTTTGACATTGTCCCAAGATAAATTCATGACAGAGAAATGATTTATTTTGCATATTCCCCCTCAGTTTAATTTCATACAAGCCATGCACAAGAACTTTTGCATAAGGGCATGACAAATAATCTGTGAGAGAGGAAATAACTAGAGACTTTGGAACAGGAAGGTGTTGAAAGACTGGTGAAGGTCATCCTTATGAATTGGAATAGTTAAGTTTTCTCATTCATCTCAACAATCAATTATGTCTGTAGGAAAGCGTTTCAATTTATTATGCTTTTAAAAAACTGCTTAATTTTCTTCATTATAATTGGATCTGCATATTGGGAGAATGAATTATTTTATGTAGATCATGGTGCTTAATTCATTTATAGTAACACTTATGGAAATCCCATCAATATGTGCATCTGCATAAAATTTCAAAATATTACATTAGCTTCTATGTACTTAGAAAATTATCTTTGATAAAGAAATTATTGAAATCACTAAAAAAAAAATCCTAGCATTTCTTGTTCACTGTAATTTCAAATTCATACATCAGCTAAGTAATAGGAAATAATGTTTTAAAAAACACACGTTTTGCCATAAAACCTAAGTTTACTGCCTGTCTAGCCATTTCCGATACATTAAATGACAAGATATGGTCCCATTAAGGCCTGAAACTGCAGGCAAAACTGCTAATACCTCAAGAAAAGGTTTTACATGGCAGTTAAAAGTTCAAAGTATAAAACCTAACAATTATATTCAGAGACCCACACTTAGAAAAGGTCTACACAGAGTGAAATGCTAACGGTTTGCATAGAGCAAAAAAGATATCCTTCGTATTTCTTGCACAAAATGATGAGTGCTTCATCCTCGATATACATGGTCACAAAACGAAAAAAATATGGTTGTCATATTTAAGGTTCTAGCAATATCTACATATGGATTTTGCTGTAAGAATAAAATTATCTTTAATATTAAATAAAGCTTCATGTTAGAAAATTAATGCTTAGGGATTGCTTTATTACTGATGCAGAATATAATTCATTTCATAATGTACAGTGTTTTTTCTTAGACAATGGTTTTTGGTAGAAAAATCAGTATAAATATGCACAAAATGCACATTCCTGACTTATTTTTAAATTCAATTTGATTACATACATACATACATACATACTTATTTTAAACTTTCTTCCACAGGAGGAAAATCATATATACTCAATACAAAATACTGCAGAAGGCAATAAAATCCTTCCAATGGAAAGATATTGGAAGGAAAGTTTCTAACTTGAGAAAGTAGCCATCATAACACTAAAAAAATGATGTGTGAAAATGAATGTACAATTTTAGGAGCAAAACAGAAAAATAACATAGCTCCTTATAGAACAGTCTACTTTAATTATGGTAAACTATACATGTAAAATGAAAGAGCAACATGCCCTGTTGAACAGAGCTGAAAAGCTTGCAAAAAATTTCATCTGATACCATTTTGGTTTTTAATCTTTAGTTAGGCCCAAGACCAGAAAGGGGGAAAAAATACCTATCTCAACAGTGACCTCTAGTGGACAAGTGTTAAAATGGCTGTTTCAAAAAATCTTGTCTAAGACTGAAAAGGAGTAGGAAAACACTTACAAAACTAACACTTGCAAACAGTGTAAGAAGCAAGGATAAGATTAAAGAGTAGACTAAAAGACTTAGCTAACACTGGCTTACAAGAGAGGGTAATCACAAAGGCAGCAGGTGGAGGAGCAGGGCAGAGACTGAGGAAAACAGACTGGAATAACTGCTGTTTCCTTCTTTGGAAGCCCAAAGCCAGCCCTTATAGGTATCATCTCGGTCTGCCGGGACTTGGCACAACTCATCAGCTACCAATCCAATGCTCCATCAGCATTAACTGAGTACCTATTTCATGTTCACCATGCTTTGGGCACTTTTGTCATGGGTAGGATACATAGCATCCGACAGGGCTCCTCACCTCAAGAAACATCTAAAATAGTTAATTATATGAAGAAATTAGCAACTAACTTGGGACCTTAAATGCAGAATATTAAACTAACTTTAAGTGAAAGAGTAATGGGCCTAGAAGACGTGAGACCAAAGGTGGTGAAAGGAGGCCCACGAGGTCGCTGGGGGGAAGAACCATGAGCGGCTCAGCACGGTGCCAGCCTGCCCTCCGTGTGGATCCTCGGATGTCTGTGAGGAGTGCCAGCCCACACACCATTCCTCAAGTCTGAAAGGGCCCTAATAACTACAAAGATGATATGACACCAATTTCCAGGACATAAGGTAAAGTTTCTTTACAGCTCTCACAGTCCAGCACGTTTGAAATGGGCCCACGAGTTAGAAACAGAAGTTTGTGGTGACCACACCTATTCAAGCCCCTATACTGGGAAAGCCTGAAAAAACTGTCCAGTTCCTACACTGACCATTCACCTCAGGCCAGCTTTCCTCCCCGTCACGGACTGCTTCCTTCCATCAGCTGGTCTATACAGGTAATTACTGGGAGGCCACTGTGTGTTCAGCAAGAACAGGACATGAAAGAAGACTAGGACACAGTCCTGCTTTCAATAAAGCCTAAGATCTGTTTGGAGAGAGAGAAGAAAGATGAAACACGCGGACAAGGATGTGCGACACTGGTGTAAAGAATCTATGAACAGCCCTGACCGGTTTGGCTCAGTGGATAGAGCGTCGGCCTGCGGACTGAAGGGTCTCAGGTTCGATTCCGGTCGGGGGCATGTGCCTTGGTTGCGGGCACATCCCCGGTGGGGGTGTGCAGGAGGCAGCTGATCGATGTTTCCCATCTATGTTTCTAGCTCTCTGTCCCTCTCCCTTTCTCTCTGTAAAAAATTAATAAAAAAAAGTATGTTTAAAAAAAAAAGAATCTATGAACAGTAGGAGTTTGGGGAAGAAAGATTTCAAGTTGGCCAGGGTAGTCGGGGAGCCTGGGGGGAGGGTGGGGACAAGGCCACTGCAGAACAGAGAGGAAGGGACAAGGTAGCCTAGAACAGAGCAGGGCTAGGCACCTAAGGGGGAGAGGAATCTTCCTGTGGCAGCACATGGTGAGGAAAGGCTGGTTGTAGGATGGGGGCCAGAGCAGAACTGGTTTGGAAAGGCAAACAGCGCCTTCTACAGGATATGTGTGGTATCACAGGGAAAGTGGAGTTTCTGAAGGGTTGGTCTGGTGGTGAACCTCATCTTTACTCTGAAACCATTCCCATTGGGCCAGAAGGGAAACTCTCTGTTGGGTTCCGAGATTGTACCTGTCCAGTCATAGCAGAAGGAAATGGTCCAGTGGCTACTCTGCCTCCTACCTCCTGGACATGCATGCATCTAGGAAAGTGGTTGCAGGCAGGGCCATTTGCCACTGACTTCCCAGTTTCCAAAACTCATCAACATTGCCCCAGTGCCCAGGTTTAAATTTCAGTAATGTCACTGTACTAATGATGAACCTCTATCAGTGATTACCTTGACAATTTTGAAATATTTCTATGAACTGTAATTTAGAAAGCATCAAGGATTTATGCTCACAAAATCTTGAGGAATTTAAGGACCATCAGCCCACTTTCACCTTCCTCATGGCCTCACTTGTACTGTTGAGTGTACCTGTCAATATCAAAACTAGCAGCAGGGAAAGTTAACACAACATCACAGTGTCCCCACAGATACTGACTCAAATGCGTGGAGTCAATGGGTGTCCCAGATCAGGGCCCCAGTTTGAGTAAGCCAGTCATTCATCCCATAAGTCCACAGCAGGGATTTTAGAGACCAGTGGAACTGGCATGCTAAGAGAAAAACACAAACACTTTTGCAAGATAAAAGCAGTACTGAGGCAGCCCCTATTAAAAACCACAGAAAGTGAAAGACACTGATTACAATAAAACATGACAGGAGGATGTGCTCAGTCACTTACACATAATGCATATTTATATTGCCATCAAATGGACATATTTACTATAAACACTTGAAAAGCCATTGTAAAGTCATTCATTTAAATGCCAGAAAAACAGTAAAAGATGCTAATTTGACCTTAGTGGAACAGACCGGGTGTCACTGACACTACTCACAATGGCATGAAACAGAATTTACCAAGATGATTAATTAGAGTTTACTGGATAAGTGTGTCTCAAACGAGGAAAGAAGAAGAAGAAAAAAAACAGGAAGGAAGAAATATGAAGTTTGGATCCATTCACAGTCAACCTTTTCACAGACACAATTTAAGTCCATATTTGTGCGTCTCTAGGTTAATCTCTTATCATATGCCTGGAGCAAGAAACTGATCTATGGATACCTGAGATTTCTATCTCTGTGGAAGTATAAAAAGAAATGTTACAACCATCTGAAAGATATTTTAAAGAACAGATCAATTAATTAAATAATATGATTAAAGCAAGTTTTGCTTTCTTGTTTAAATGTAAAGTGTTTCACTCTAATAATGATGCATAATATAAGCTTGGCAATTAAGAAATATTTTTATAAACTACTGAGTATAGAGCTTCAGGAATTCTGCTCACAAAATCTTGGGGAAATCAGGAATCATGCTGTCCACCCTTCTAAACAAACAGCAAAACCCTCTGACTGGGATTAGATTCTCAGTGGACAACAGGACCATTTGCTACAAAAACAATAAAAACAGCTGCATGTCACCTGTTACAAAAATGACCACAAGTGACTGTCGCCCTCACTTTCAGCTTCTGTGGTCCCTACTACTAAAATGTGACAATTGTGCCTCTCTGCCTTTGCCTTACAAATATGCACCTTTTGCTAAAAATGAACTAATCTGCCTGTCTCCTGCACATGAGGGGCCCTGCCACTCCTAATTCTCAATAATCAACAGCTCTGTGACATTGCTTCAAGCTGTACACAATGCACATAAATTCAGGGCACAAATCCCTCAGGATGACATTCGGCTCAATTTCATTGGACTCAGAAAGCTCCCAAACAAATTCTTGCCACATGATTAGAAAATCACTCAAGGCTGCAGGAAATATGGCAAACACAAAGAAGTGACAGTCAATTAGGAATGAGAAAGGAGAGTGGGGCCCTGTCATTAAAAAATCTTTAAAGCCACAGCTAAGAATAAAATGGCCCATATCATTCATGCAAGATATTCTTATAAGAGCTGGTATTAAACCTACTATTTGTTAACCATACCATGACTCTACTAATGTCCAATAGAAACCAGACTCAATAATTTTTTAAAATGCAGATTCAAATATATGTATATATATGGTTTATACAACTCTTTGGTTTCTCCCCTGCTCCCCTCATTAAGCAGGGAAGGAAAGTACATCAACAGATAATTTTTTCCCCTTTGAAGAGGAAGTATAGATGAAAGCAAAAACTCTTATTCTAATTATTTTTTTACACTTTTTTTTCATAAAATACTAATGAATGGCCCAGCAGTTCAGGTCACTGCAGCATTTATCATCCCTAAATGGGACGAATTCCACAGAAACAAAATGTCACTTTCTTTCTTCAGCTTACACACTCAATAAGAAAGAGTCTTCAAAATAGAGCAATGCACAAAATATGGGAAGACAATATGCTCAAGTATCTTAGTGTCACCAAAATAAACTTTAGGATTCCCCAAATAAACGTGTGTCTTTAAAGGAAACAAGAGAGTCAGCAGTATCACCACATTACCGACAAGGCAGACACTGTGAAACAAATGAGAAAGTGAACTCACTTGTTAGCTTGTTGTGGCTGAGGACCAGTTGTGTGATGTGGGATAAGGAGACTGTAAAAGAAAAAAAAAAATCACACAATTAGTTAACGTACCCAAATTATAGTTACACTCCTACAATGTAAAGTGCTAAATTATTTTCACAGGTTGAAGTGTTACCTCTCACAAAAATAGACTCAAGAATTCATATAACACTGTCGGTAAATGTTAAACCAAATTAAGAAAAGTCATGCAATTAGCAGTGCAATCAGCACAGCAAGTTGGAGCTAATAAGATTAATGAGCAGGATCAGACATTCTAAGGGCCAGTCAGCTTTGCTTGCAGAGCTGGTTTTTGCTGGCCCAGCCTCAGTGATCCATCTCAGTAACTGTGCCAGTCAGAGAACCGGCCAAGAGTGTGGAAGGCACAAAGCGCTCATCCAAGCTAACAAACCATCACACCAAGACAAAAAGATCACACCACAGACTCATCCAATCCAAACTGTCAATGGTGTTGCTGTTGGAAATCATGATTTACTTACTTATCCTTGTATGGCTTTGATCTATCTTAGTCAATGAGTTATAATCTAAAATTACTATGGCCCTGGCCAGTTTGACTCAGTGGATAGAGCGTCAGCCTGTGGACTGAGGGGTCCCAGGTTCGATTCTGGTCAAGGGCATTTAACTTGGTTGTGGGCATATCCCCAGTAGCGGGTGTGCAGGAGGCAGCTGATTGATGTTTCTCTCTCATCAATGTTTCTCTCTATCCCTCTCCCTTCCTCTCTGTAAAAAAATCAATAAAATATATTTTAAAAAAATAAAAATAAAATTACTATGTATGTTGATGTTCAAACTGTCCCAGTTGGACAGTGTGTGCCCATCTAACCTGGTTGCTAAGCTCCTTTGGCAAGTCCCATCACTCTGAGCACGTCCTTGCTTTCTGCACAAGGTATTCAAGCTCTTCTGATACTTTTCTGCCACAGCCCTGGAATCAGCCATTTCTAAAATGAGCTCTGGTTCCTTTTTGTGGAAAATGTATATATAAGCCAAAATCTGGGCACTAGATGTGCTCATTGCCATCTAGGGCAGTGGTTCTCAACCTTCTGGCCCTTTAAATACAGTTCCTCATGTTGTGACCCAACCATAAAATTATTTTCATTGCTTCTTCATAACTGTAATGTTGCTACTGTTATGAACTGTAATGTAAATATCTGATATGCACGATGGTCTTAGGCGACCCCTGTGAAAGGGTCGTTCAACTGCTAAAGGGGTCGCGACCCACAGGTTGAGAACCACTGATCTAGGGGCTCAATATTCTCAGCCCCTATCAGTGGAGAGAGGTAAAGAACACATGAACACACACACACACACACACACAACTGTGTTCACTTCACTATTTATATTATTGAATTCATACCAACAAATCTGATTTCAATACGCAGTTCATTCAAGTTTTCTTCCTTCCCATGTTTGTAATCCCCTTCTCTAATAGTGAGACCTCTGACTTCCATTACCTTTAACCTACTCACTTACTTCATGATACCTCTATACATAACTGCATAGAGTTATCTTATAGCTTATGCTTATCTGCAGGGAAACCTGGGAGTCTGGTAGATTCTTGGTCACAAGCAGGACAAGTAGGTTGGCTAGAGATGTTTAATGTTTCATTTAAAGTTGAAACTGCCCCAGAAGTCCCCAGAGCCAGCTAATACAAGTCGAGGGACATGCAGATTGATGGCTTACACCTGGCTACAGGTACATGACCAGTCGGGCATAAAAGACACTGCTGGACATTTTTGGCTGGGCTTCCCTGAAACCCTGGTTCTCCCACATGTCTTGATGGTTCATATCTGGAGACAAAATATGTTCTGAGCAGCTAAAAAAACCATCCTAGGGAATCACCAGTGAGCCTCCTGGTCCCCAGAGGCTCACCATATTTTCTTACTCCTGATAAACCATGTATGTTGTGGATTCTTCTGAGTACTTTCAGCCATCCAATGTAATAATGCAGCAACAGATCTCCCCCCACCTCCTCCTTCCACCATCACACTCTGTCAGACTCACCCTCCTCATCTGCCCTCACCCTCCTCGCCCTGCCTGGCTTCGAACCTCCCAAGCCAGGTTTGCCACCCCGCACAGATGCCCCCCTCATCCCACTCAGGTTTCCACACATGCCTTAGGCCATCACGCCCCCAAATCTGAACACCTTTCTTTTTCTGTCCCACTTACTGGCTTTCGGACTGAACGACTACAGAAGGGGGAAGAAAAAGGCAAAGAGGAAGGAGAAGAGCATGTTTGTGATCTGTAAGAGTCACATAACATCTAAGATTTTAGACACTGCAGAACATCTCATACATTTTTTGCTTATAAAAGTTAAGATTTTCTTGCCCACCAAACAAAGCATTCCTTTATCTCTATGTTATATAGTCTGATAAAAAAATCAAAGAGCTGCCCTCCTACCAAACAAGATGAAATGGATTCACAGATAGATCAGTTGAGACTACGATCAACCTCATGTGAGAACAAACTACAAATAACAAAGGTTACACATAACAGCAGTTTCTCTCTTTTTTATACACAGGCAATCCAGAGGTTCCTGGTATCTTGTTGATCAACCATCCCCAATGCATGGATCACATCTCATGGTCTATAATGGCTACATGAGCTTAGCCATCATATCTGCATTCCCTTCAGAAAGACAGAAAGGAAAAAAAAATGCCTTCCCCCTTTAGAAAACTTCCAAGAAGTTACACATGCACTTCTACTTATAAGCAATTAATCAAAATTTTGTAATGCAGTCAGGCCTAGCTGCAAGGGAGGCAGGGAAATGCAGTCTGTATTCTAGGTGACCATGTGCCAGCTAAAATTAGGGGTTTTATTATCAAGAAAGATGGGGCAAACTGAAACTAGCAGACAACTAACAACCTCTGCCACTAGCAAACTACTCCAATTAAGTGTCACAGAAATCAACTGTGATTATAAAGAAAACTAATAATCCTATCTCCTCCTGCCTTTATTTTTCCTAAATTATCACAACTAATTAAAAACAAAGAAATTTTGCTTTCCTCCCAACTAACATTTACAATGAAAGATTTAAGTAGTGAAAGCTGGTTCTCTTCAATCATTTCAGTGTGTCATTTCAACAAGCATTTAGCAAGAATAAAGTGGTGAAATGTGTAAGTTTCTTGTTTTTAATAGAGAACAGAAATCCAGTTGTTGCTTCAGCTGATCACATTACTAGAATGTACTTTTTTTTTTCTTTTCTTACTATTGTTACAGGGCTACATGCTAAAGTAGGTAAGAGGGAGGAAAATTAGAGCAGAAAAGAAAAAGTTAATGAAAGACCTTAGAGGAAATATTTAGGACAACAAAGGACCCTGGGCTGGGCCTCTGGGGAGAGCAGTAAGATTGGACAGAATCAATCACAAAGCCTGGTACAGGCAAAGACCGAGTAGAGACAGGAATATTCATAAAAGCCACGGCTCCCTCCCACTTGGCAATGTCGAGTTCATTGTGAGTCTCCTATGGAAACTGCACTGTTAAAAAAGAAGGGAGGAGCATTTTCTCAGTCCTTTGAGATTTTGCTTCCTGGCAATTGTCATCACTTCGGCTCCAATCAACTCATAAAAATTCTTTAAAAAGGGGAAGGAGGGGAGAAAAGGTCTAGCAAGATAGAATGGCTTATTTAAAAGTACAAAAGCCACTCTAGTCAAACAAGGTGGGGAAACGGGAGCAGGCTGTACCCTGACCTGGATCACACACTGGGAGACCTTCCACTGTATGAGTAACACACTTCAATGGTCCTGCTAAGCCATTAGCTGTCAAGAATGGGCACTGCCAGAACAGTGAGGACTGTTATTGAAATTCCTACAACAATAGTAAACTATGCTTTGCCCAGCCATTTTTCAAAGACGAGTATATTTCAAAAGTCAACCAAATAACTAAGAAGTACTATGGTTGAAAGCAGAATATTTTCAAAAGTCAACTAAATAACTAAGAATTGTGTTGACATACACAGTTAAGTGTTAGCATGCCTTGACTGTCATTCTATCTCTAGCCTTTAGAAATGGGACTTGAGTGAACACTATTTCAGGCCAAAATGAATAGTGGGAAACAAAACCATTGGGAGGGAGGTGTTTGTGAGGGAAATGTGGTGGGGTGAGGTTGCTGGCACTGTATATATGATTTATAATCATTTGTGTCTAGCCAAAAGGGGAATCAGCAGGAAAATGCTCCAAGAGGACCTGGCTGCTACAGAAATTTCACAAGAGAGACAGTCAAGGACTCGCTGACTGGGTACTTACTGAGCACACTGAGTGTCGAGGTGTCGCTATCTTGGAGATCCTTGTAGAAGTAATGTTGACCATACATCCTCGTTAGCCTGGGACAGTCTGAGATTATGTCTGCTGTTCCTCTCAGAACTGTACTGGTTTGGATGACAAATTACTTAGTCACTCAATTTAGTGAACATGCCCAAAATCTTAAAATGCAAGGTAAACCCTACAATGTGAGGTATAAAAGGATTACTGAGGAAAGAAATATATCTGCAGGGATAATGGCAGTTGAGAAGGAAATATTACTTATTGTGGGGTGAATGACACATCCAAAAGGCCATAGGGCAGAGGTGCACCAGGCCCTGAAGCTGGACATGGAAGACATATGGCAACTGGAGGTTATGGAAGCAATCCAGCTTCCATATCTGAGATGGAAAACAGGGAAGGTACAGGACAGGAGGGAGCAGCCAATATCTTAATGAAATAAACTCAGAAAAATCAAAGGACTAACTAAACACTACTAGAAAAAGAATTGCCTTTTCTAGATAACACAATGGAAGCAGATATTATGTAAAATAGGTTCAGTTTTTTTCCTTCTTCTGCAGCACAAAGTAGGCAGCATGAGATGAGAAAAATAAGCATGATAAAATCCACAGCCCCCTAAGATGAAATTATCGACTTACTTTCAAAATAACCCAACATATCACAAAGATGTGGCACACTGGAAATTGTCTCTAGTTTCATTTTGGTAAATTAGAAAGCAAATTATCCCTTTGGTAGCACTTTAGAGAAGGTAGAAAGTTCTGGCTTTACAGCATGACATTTACAGCCAGAGAAAAACACGGCCAGGATGACACTAGGGGGATGAGGCTTGAAAACACACAAAGTGGTATGAGGCCTGAAAATTTCTGCAACCTTGTCACAGGTCGGAATCGGCCATCTTTGGGTTACAAGCGAAAGGTTCTATAACATTGGTCACAAAAACTGGACTGCACTCTGAACTGAAGCCATCAGAAAAACATTGCTTTCATCAGAAGGCCAATGGTCACCCCTTCTTGACAGCTCCTGTGGTATCAAATATCGCCATGTTGGGAGAACCACCGTACCTCCTGGGATATTCAAAGAGGGCCACCTTGTTTGACAACTCCAGGGGGCACCATTCCAATTCTGTACTACACCCGGCTGGCGTTGCTCAGTGGTTGAGCATTGACCTAAGAATCAGGAGGTCACAGTTTGATTCCCGGTCAGGGCACATCCCTGGGTTGCAGGCTCCATCCCCAGTGTGGGGCTTGCAGGAGGCAGCCAATCAATGATTCTCTCTCATCACTGATGTTTCTCTCTCTCTCTCTCTCTCTCTCTCTCTCTCTCTCTCTCCCTCCCTCCCTCTCTTTCCTCTCTGAAATTAAAAGAAAAATAAATTCTGTGCTACCCCTCGAATTACACTGCATATAGTATCCTATGTTAATTTGTTTCCTCCCAAGTTGCAGACCAAAAAGAATTAATTTGAACTTTATTCTTTATGATGAAGAATGGTCCAAGTGGCTTTTCCATTTTGGCTCCCCAGTAGGCTAGACATAGCAACAGCCCTACACAATGCTGACTCAGAGACTCCACAGGGATGTGGGAGCAGCCAGATGTCAGCACCAGGAAGCAGTGCTGACCAATTTGGGTTCTATGTCTCCATGATGCATGATGAAAATGCCTGCCGTGTCACATGGCTGATGTTATTTCACCCATGGTAGTAAGATACCAATTCAGATCTCCTTAAATATGCACCTTCTGACAATATATTAAAGTGAAGACAGACAATAAAATGTTTGGTACCAAGATATAATACAAATATCATATTCATCAACACACTCAGAATCAGAAAAACATTTTTTTTTAAATTTCATTCAAATTTAAAACTTCAAAAATAATCACCACGGTATGAAAACCTTCCTGTACTTCATAATTAATTACTTTGGAGAGTTGGAAATTCTTTAGTAGCAAGTTTTTAAAACTGATTACTTAACTGAATTCTACTTACAGATGAAGGGTCCATCAACCATAATTAATTGCTCTTTCACTCAACAGAAAGCAATTTACCATATGTGGTCATTGAAAAAAAGCGATACTTCTTTCGATACATAAATAAGAGCAAAGATTCACATGTGAGAAGATCTTGTGAGCTGGTCATTGAAGGGGTGAGGGGGTTTGCATCAATTGGGACATTAAGTACTATCTGTGGTTTCAGGCATCCACTAGGGGTCTTGGACTGTATCCCTTGCAGGTAAGAGGGGACTACTGCCTATGACAGGCAAAGGTTTAATATTCTTAATACATAATGATTTTTCCCATTGGTAAAATGCAAAAAAAAAAAAATGCTGCTCTTTAAATACAGAATGATGTCAGTAGTATCTGGTACAGAGTAGGTTCTCAAAAAATGGTGGTTATGTTTATTAGTAATTAGGAAATTCTGCATTGGTTCAGCTGATGCATAGGTTGCTGTGATCGCGTTCTTGGAGCTCTGCCGGGCAGAAGGCTGGGGGTGAGGAGTCTAATGGTCTCTGGAGTGAGGTGTGGGTTTGTGGGGGCCATCAGGGACACATCAGTGTGTGTGAGAAGAGAAGGCAGGGGAAGAGGCTGGAGCCGGACTGTGGGGACAGACATCATGCCAGGAGAAGATCTAGGGACCCTGTAGCTGGTCAGAAAAAAATATACACCAGGTCTGAGCTGGGAACAGCTGAGTGTCCATCCAGGAAACTAGTTATATGAGGCTGGGGAAGGAAGCAGCTGGAGGTCAGGATAAGGCATGTCACAGGGTGAGAAGCTGAAAGCCAAGGGTAAAAATAATGAACTGTCCATGAGACCAAACCATGGGTGCGGGTGAGACAGGTGGCACCGGGGTTCTCAAGCATCGAGTGTCTGCTGAAGGACTCCCAGCTCTGAGCTCCGAGGACACCTTCTGTATAGGCAGCAGGTCTACGAGTGCACGCTTCCTGCTTCTGAAGGAGGTGTGCCTTTACAGGCAACCCGGACTCTGGGGTTGAGGTAAGAGGTATGGAGGGAGGCAGAGCTGGAGGCTGCTCAAGGAGAGAAATGAGTCGTCGGAGAGAAACATGCCCCGAAAAGAAAAAAGTGCCTGTGCCCCACCAGCTCCTTACTCATCTCCAGAGATACACAGAAGTTGAGAATGTACCATATTGTCTGAAAAGGAAAGCATGTGCACTTGATACTGCCCATGTCCTCGTTTGGGGAGAAAAATGGACTGATGGACTAAGATTCCTTTTTATCTTTTGGATAAAAATGCCATACAGTTTGGCCATTTGTGGATATTTGTTTGCTCTATTTGTTTGGCCAGTAAAAAACAGGGTCAGAATTAATGAGTTTCTTGTTTGGAAACAGCATTTAAAGAGTTCTCTGCTCATGAGCTCTGAAATCATGGGCAAGTTACTCAACCTCTCTGTGCCTCATTGTTCTCATTTAAAATTCCACAAGAGGAGGTTAACAATAGGACTATTGTAAAGGGTTGTTATGAAGAATATGTGAGGTAACAAAGTGCTTACAACTGTGCCAGCCACGTTTTAAGAATCTGGTAAACATTAGTTATTAATGGCATTACCGTATTTTACTTTAACATTTTTGATTCTAGTGAGTGGCTATAAAGTGCTCAACATAGTATACTGATGTAGCAGGCATCACAAAAATATTAGTTGTTTCTTATCTCTTTTTTAAAATTTGTTTCACAGAATCAAATAATTGAATTCAGACTTTCATCTCAAAATGAGGAAGGTGTGCTCTAGAGAAATGCAGGGATTTTTATCAGGGTCTCATGGGATTACAATCTGGGTCTCAGGCTGCTTGAGTTACTTGATGTAACTGTCATATTTCATTCAAATAGAAAGGAATTTTCCCATTCAGGTTAATCCTCGTTTTGGTAAAACAGGAATTTCCATCATCTTGAACACTCCATCCTGGTGTGGACAGTATTTTCCCATGTTGGAAAGAAGCTGAAGATCTGGAATCTGGGAACCTGGGCTGCAGTTCAGTTCTGATTCTGGTGCCTGTGGAACCTGAGAAAATTCACTTTACCCTTCTGTAAAATCACTTTACCTGTAAATGAGGAGCTTAACTTTTTGATTTCTGGGGTTCTAGAACTAGTTTCTAAAAATACACCTAGCCCTAACAGGTTTGGCTCACTGGATAGAGCGTCGGCCTGTGGACTGAAAGGTCCTAGGGTCGATTCTGGCCAAGGGCATGTACCTTGGTTGCGGGCACATCCCAGTAGAGGTGTGCAGAGCAGCTGATCGATGTTTCTAACTCTCTATCCCTCTCCCTTCCTCTCTGTAAAAAATCAATAAAATATATTTTTAAAAATACACATATTTTATGTTACACAGATAAAATAGTTCAAGCAAGAAAAATCAGTCAATACAGACAACCATAGAAGGAGGGGGAAGCAGAGAGGAAGGCAGATATAGAATAAAACTGACTCTGGACCTTAAAGATTTTACTAACCTTGAAAAAACTTAACAAGTATTTCCCCTTTAAATTTACATTTTATATATATATAAAATTTATTTCAGAAAGGAAGGGAGAGTGGGAGAGAGATAGAAACATCAATGATGAGAGAGAATCATTGATCAATTGGCTGCCTCCTGCACAGCCCCTATGGGGGATCAAGCCCACAACCCGGACATGTGCCCTGCCCAGGAATCAAACTGTGACCTCCTGGTTCATAGGTCGCTGCTCAACCACTGAGCCATGCCAGCCAGACTCAAGCATTTCCCCTTTAATGGGAGTTTCAGATCAGCTTACACCTTTATGCATTATATTCGATAATGTGTCATGGTGTTTGATTGCCTCCCTTACTACAGTTGTTCCCCCTTATCCATAGGCAATGCATTCCAAGACCCCCAATGGCAGCCTGAAACCACAGATAGTTCAGAACCTTATATATACTGTGATATTTCCTATATATACTTACCTATGATAAAGTTTAATTTATAAATTAGGCACAGTAAGAGATTAACAACAATAAAATAGACTAACTCTAACAATATACTGTAATAAAAGTTACATGAATGTGTGTGTAAGTGTCTCTTTCCATCTCAAAATATTTTATTGACTATACTCACCTTTTCACTTAAAGGAAGCACTTTCGGGCTTCTCTCTGGCATATCCAAACTGCCAGCATCACTACTCTCGTGCTTTGGGGCCATTATTAAGTAAATAACAAGCACTGCAGAACTGCAATAGCAGATATGCTACTACTCATTGACTAACAGGCAGTGAGCGTCTACAACATGGAGACGAGGGGCAAAGCGATAATTCAGGTCCAGGGGGATGGAGTGAGACAGCAGATTTCACAAGACTCAGAACAGCACACAATTTAAAACTTACGTTTATTTCTGGAATTTTTCATTTAATATTTTTGGACCAAGGATGGCACAGGTAACCAAAACCACAGCAAACAAAACCACAAATAAAAGGGGACTGTTCTGAGTTTCAAATATTTCCATTTTGGTGATTCTTCTCTTCCATTTTAACAAGTATATAAGACCGTACTCCACGACCCAACAATTCCACTCCTAGGTCTACAAACAACAGCAACGAAAAAAAAGACATGCATCTGTCCTGGCTGGGTGCACTGGATGGTCACGGGTTCAATTCCCAGTCAGGGCACATACCCAGATTGCAGGTTGCATTCCCAGTCGGGGCATATACCGAAGGCAACCAATCGATTTCTCCCTCTCACATCAATGCTTCTCTGTTTCTCTCTGTCTCTCTTTCTCAACTCAGTCAGCATATCCTCAGGTGAGGATTAAAATATAAATAGATAGCAACACTGTCCTTATCAGCCCTAGCCTAGAAATGACCCACATGTCCATCAACAGCAGATGGATGAATACTGGTAAACTGATGGAGTCACTCACTAGAGCTATAACCAACTTCACAATGTGAATAAATCTCATGAACATGATGCTGAGCAAGAGAATCAGACACTTGAGAGTGCACACTATATAATCCTTTTTTTTTAATGGTGCGCAGACAAAACTGATCTATGCTTTCAGAATCGGGAGAATCACTGAGGGGACAGCAGCTGGGAGGTGCAGGTGCTCCTGGGTGCTGATCCTGTTCTGCTTCTTGGTCTGAAAATGTGTTAAGCTGTGCATTATGCATGCACTCATCCATATGAACACCTCAATACATTTTTTTGAACTGGATTTTTTAAAACTATGTGTAAGTGTTTTGGAAAAAAGAAGATTCCTGTGTCCTCAGCCAGTCGGCATGAGCAGGAGCAAGTCCACTTCTGTGGACATCCAGAAACACATTCCTAAATCAATACTGAATCACTTCCCCATACAGGCAGGTGCCATGTCTTCTACAATGGGACCGGTGTGCCCATAGACACACAGTGTACACTTACTGAATTAGCCTTTTTATCTTTATACTAGAGGCCCGCTGCACGAAATTTGTGCACGGGAGGGGGGGGTCCCCTCAGCCCAGCCTGCACCCTCTCCAATCCGGGACCCTTGGGGGATGTCCGACTGCCAGAGATCGGGCCTAAACCGGCAGTCAGACATTCCTCTCACAATCCTGGACCACTGGTTCCTAATCGCTCACCTGCCTGCCTGCCTGGTTGCTCCTAACTGCCCCACCCCCGCCAGCCTGGTCACCCCTTACTGCCCCCCCGCCAGCCTAATCTCCTCCAAGTGCGCCCCCTGCCGGCCTGGTTGCCCCCAACTGCAACCCCCCCGCCGGCCCGGTCGCCCCTAACTGCCCCCCCTTGCCAGCCTGGTTGCCCTCAACTGTCCCCCTCTGCCTGCCTGGTCACCCCCAACTGCCCCCCTGCTGGCCTGGTTGTCCCCAAATGCCCCCCCGCCCCAATGACCTGGTTGCCCCCAAATGCCCCCCGCCCCGCCAACTT
>NW_005871169.1:2901668-2902485 GCF_000147115.1 Myotis lucifugus | reverse complement strand
TATAGGATGTGATGTGCCTGTCAAAAATGTTAGTGACATAAATAAGGTGAGATAGCATAAGCTAAGAACACAATTTCTGAAGTCTGTCTGCCTGGGTTCCAAGCCAATGCTCCACTAGTTATTGAGCTAGTCACTTAAGTTCTAGAAATCCCTTTCCTCAGGTATAACCTGAAAGATGATGAGGAAAGGATGATAATATTCATAATAAAACTGTGAGGTTCAAAAGAAATAAGCCATAAGGAGAGCTTAGTACAATGTCTCGCAAATGGCATGTATGTGTGTTTGTGCATGTGTATTAATACACTCCATTATACATGGCATTTTAATTATATTATCTGTATTTTATGTTTCTAATAAAGAAGGCACAACTTGTAGAATACAAACATATAATAGGTTAAATAAGTAACTTTCACACAACCTGAAGACTTAAAAAACCAACTTACATATGAACATTTGCAAAACAGTCTTTTATATACTGAGGTTGCAAACCAGGTTACCAATCTCTGGTCTGCACTATGCCTTAAAAAAAACCACAAGAGGCCAAGACCTCTTACAGTTAACTATGTGGTCTCATGTGTGTCTTTCATGTGGCCCAGTTTGGACTTAAAATTGAGACCTATTCTGAGCCTAGAAGAATAATTAACAGATGTGCAGAAAAATATATTAAATGAAAGCTTCTTTACGAAACAGAGGTAAATGATAACTAACAGTACCATCTGATGTAATTCAGGTTTATTCTGTTGTGATATACTAGAGGCCCGGTGCTCAAAAATTTGTGCACTCGGCGGGGGGGGGGGGGGGGGGGGAACCTCAGCCC
>NW_005871169.1:2889400-2901432 GCF_000147115.1 Myotis lucifugus | reverse complement strand
CCCTGGGCGACGGAAGCTTCCAGCCTCTCCTTTTTTTATTATTCTGGGATTTATTTACCTTCTATAATTGAAACTTTGTAGCCTTGAGAGGAGCTCAGAGTCGGCCAGGGCGGGTGGCCACGGCAGGCGGGAGGGAAGCTTGGCTTCCTCCATCGCCAGGGGCAACCCACTCCTGCTCACTCCAGCTCTGTGGCCACGGCCGGCTGAAAGCAGGTATCTGGGGTTTATTTACCTTCTATAATTGAAACTTTGTTGCTTTGAGTGGAGTTCAGAGCCGCTGTGGCAGGCGGGAAGCTTGGCTTCCTCCATCATTGGAGCAACCAAGCTCCTGCTTGCTCCAGCTCCATGGCTGCCGGCCCCCATCTTGGTTGGGTTAATTTGCATATAGTCGCTTTGACTGGCTGGTGGGCATAGCTTAAGGTGTAGTGAAGGTACGGTCAATTTGCATGTTTGTCTTTTATTAGTGTAGACTAGAGGCCTGATGCATGAATTCGTGCATGGGTGGGGTCTAGCCGGCCCACCCCAATGGGGGCCCATCAGGCTGGGCAGGTTAGGGGGAGGGGCCGCGGGCGATTGGCCAGCTGGCCCCACCCCCGATCGAGGTGTTGGGGGCCAATCGGGGGCCAGGCTGGCTGGGGATGGGGGGCCAATTGGGGCCCGGATCAGGCTGGTTGGCTGCTGCAGTGCGCATCATCGCCACCAGTCATTCTGGTCATTTTGCCTTTCCAGTCGCTGGAAATATATATATATATATATATATATACCAATATTTCCCAAACACAATCTTCTCTAGCACCAGACTTCACAGAGTGTTCTGAACTAATGTTCTACGTTTGAAGACAGAAAAAATGAATATACAGTGCAAAGACATCTCACATCTGATCGCTAAATTCAGTTAAGACTAATCGTTTTTTGGAAAACCATCAGGAAAAAGAAGGGTTCACAGTTAATACTGACCAGATAGAGAATAAGTTGCTTCTAGTGTTTTCCTCCACAGTTAAAGCTCTGCAACAACATGGTAAGACAGACTTATAGAGAGCAAGCTGACAGTTCTGGGAGTGAAGCTGGGGGAATAGAGGGATTGAGCCAAAAAAAAAAAAAAAAAAGAGAGAGAGAGAGAGAGAGAGAGAAAGAACTCATGTACGTGGAAAACATTGGGGTGATTCCAGGGGGTAGACAAAGATGGAGGAGGGTATAAGGGGGAATAAATGGGGATGAAAAAAGTAAAATAAAGAAAAAAATATGATAAACCTAAGTTTCCAGGCTGCAGGCTACCCAAATGATCCTTTTTTTTTTTCCAGAGTTTTCAAGAATTCTGAAAGTGAATGCTTTGTAGTAAGGCCTGCTGTCCCAGGCACCCCAGAAATCCCACTCCTTAACATCTGACCCAGATCTGTGTTACACTTCAGGGGTGGGAAACAACACAGCACGGTTATGATAGAACAAAGGTGTTAGATACACTTAAGTGTGAACTCTGATTCTGCCACTAACTGTGTGATGCTGGGACTTACAGCCTCTAGATCACCTTCTGCTTGCTCATCTGTAAACGCTGCAGCAAGGAGTGATGTTATAAGTGAGAAGCATTCGCCCCAGTGTAAGCACTCAAGCATGAACCATTCAGAACCTCTAATGTAGATGTGATAGGATGAACTGTGGCTCCTAAGATTCCTGTGTTGAAGCCCTAACCCCCAGTATCTCAGAATCTCACTGTATTTGAAGACAGGACCTTTAAACAAGTTAAAATGCAGCCATTAGGTCAGCCATAATCCAAACTGTATCCATATGAGACAAGGAAAGTGGACACACAGAAAGACACCAGGGACAGGCATGCTCAGAGGAAACACCATGTGAGGACACAGCGAGAAGGTGGCCATCGCAAGCCAAGGAGAGATGCCTCAAGAGAAACCTGCCCTGCCTACACCTTGATTTTGGACTTCCAGCCTTTCAAACTGTGAGAAAATGTCTGTTGTTTAAGTGCCCCCCACCCTCTCGCCCCCACCCCCAATCCCCTCTGTGGTATTGTGCATGGCAGCCCCAGCACTGTTAAACATCACACACTGATGAAATATGCCCCAAGGAGCAACGGCAAATTACATTCGCCCTATCTTTCACTGGGAAACTCACTGATCAGTCAGTGCCTCTCTATTCGGAAGCCCCTGTGCCTCCGCCTCCAGCAGAGGCTTCAGGCCACACTGAAGTTATGAAATGCCCCAATCATAAAGATGCTTTGGATCAGACAGACCATAGCAAGGGGAGGTTTCTTTGGCTATAAGCTTCTAGGATGAAGTACCATAAAAGAAGATATCCCTTTACCTGAAGAAAGAGGCATGACAGGGCAAGAGGAAGCAACTGCCCAAGCAGGAGTGAACGATGGTGAGTGTGAGCTGAGGAAGCCTGAGGAACCCACAGAGGCTCAACGCTGACTCATGCTGGTCTGGCACTTCACCTACATGGACTGTTCCTAGGCCACATTTTTATGCTTTTGCCTTAAAAAATAAAATAAAAAATCAACCCTGTACAAACTTGCTATTCAATGAAGCAAGAGACCTTTATGGAATGTAAAGAAATCAATTCTAGTTTTTGCTTTATAATAATGTATCTCAGATATCTAAATCGAATTATTTAAACCAGGTTCTTGTAAAATTTATGAAAAGAGGATCTAGGATCTGGCTTGCAATTATTATCCCTATCAACTCTAGCACTTTTTATCACAATTAAAAGCTGGCTATTATGGCAAAGCAATGGGTGTTATGGTTTCTTATAAAAATCTAACTACTTCTAATCCATTAACTAGCTTACAGTTTTCTTAACTTAGCAAATATTAATTAATCACTGGGTAATTTAAAGATTCAGCAGGGAAGAAGCTCCCAGACTCAGCTTACATCGTGCCCATCACAAAAATAAATAAATACATTCAATAAATAGCTATAGGATGACATACAGTATTTTAGTTATTAGCTGAAAAACTGCCAACAGTTTTAATGCCTGTCATTCTCAACAGACAGGAACACACTACAACTAAAATCCTGTTAAAGACCCAGCTGTCCAGCCACCTCCCACACTGTCCCTGGCTCCTGACCCCATCACACTGACATACCTATTTAATGTCTCCCAGGAAATCTCAGTCAGATGAGGAAGGAGGCACTGGGTGCCCAGACATTATGAACCAGTGAGACAAGAGAAGTACCATGACTGAGAATTCAAAACACTAAAGAGACACTGTTTTGCATATTTTATATAATCATAGATAAAAGCTTAAGATATTAATAATAGTGAATATTAAGACTAATATGTGCCATGAGATAGACTGAATGTTTGGGTTTCTGTCTGAAAGTGATATACTGAAACCTAACCCCTATTTTGTGATGCTATTAGGAGAGGGGAACCTTTGGGAGGTGATGAGGTCAAGAGGGCTGAGCATTCATGAATTAGATATTAGTGCCCCTTATAAAGAGACTCCAAAGAGATCCCTTGTCCTTTTTACCATGTGAGGACACAGTGAGATGGCCATCTATGTAACAGGAAGTGGGTCCACACCAGACAGGGAATCTGCCCATTCCCTGATCTTATAGACTTCCAGTCTCCAGAACCATGAGAAATTCTGTCACTTATAAGCCACCCAGCCTCTGGTACTGTTATAGCAGCCCGAATGAATGGACCAAGACATACATGCTAGATGGTATTCAAGGCATTTCACAGATAATGACTCAGTAATTCTATAAAGTAGCTACTCTTACTATTTCCATTTTACAGATGCAAAATCTGAGGCACAGAGAGGTTAAGTGACTTGCCCAAGGTTAGACTGCTAGTAACATACAGCTGCTCACAAAAAAGAAGCCATGGCTGACTGGAACGGAAATGCCCGATGATTGAAAAATTGTAAAAGATCATTCATTATTATTTCAGTTACACCAAAGGGGTCACAATTTCTTCATTTTATTTCCTACCTGGATGAAACATTTTGTTTCTACTCTGTCCTAAAGTAAAAAATTGAACACTGAACAGTTCTATTGTGCTGGGCTGCATATCTGGTGCTTTGGCCAGACGGGTCATGCTATGCTGTCTGTTCCTAAAACACATAGATAGGAAGGTACTGACATCAGGCCAGGCCTTGAGATATGGTCTCATGGCCCCTTCCCAGCATGCAGGCCTTCTTTCTCAGAAGGCCCGGAAGTCTCATTCCAAATTTGGGAAACAAAGGACTGGAAAAGTATAAATAAAGAGAGTTTCCTCCATATTGGGGGCCCAGAATTTGAAAGACACATTTTTCTCTGGGCCTCCACAGAATTTAATAATAAAATGTAACTCCTGTAGTAGTCTGGGCTGCAGCTCAGCCTCTGCTTCGGCAGGGTGCTGTAACTGTATTCAGCTGGCCAGCTTAATAAAGGCTCTTAAATTTAAATTCTGAGTTGGTGGTCTATCTCGCTGAGTGAACCCGTAACACTATGTTGTTCCTAATGGTTGTAAACTGTTCCCTCTGGACAGTCGGGGAGAAGTCAGTGGCAGGGACACAGAGGCAACATTCCCTCAGCTGTGCTATGCTGTCCACCCTAGCTCAACTGAACTCTTAATTAATGCAATAGCACCCTTCTTCAATCAACTTTCCCCAAGCACAATGCCAAGTACAGAGATAACAGAAGCAAGCCCACTAGGCCCAAAAGAGCCACTTAACCCAGGCTGGATGGGATGGTGGGGAAACATCTCAATGGAGTTATGTAGATAGATAAATCATTCTTTCTTTTACAAGCATTAAGTGACAAGGGAGGGATTCGTTAGCTGGGGAGAGAAAAGGGCTGCCCAGGCCAAGATATTGCAGGGTGGAGAGGGTCAATGGGAAAAAGAGAGGGGACATCTGCAATACTTTCAACAATAAAGATAAACTTTAAAAAACACACACACACAAAAAGAAACACAAAGGTGGGCATATACAGGCAACTTAGAGGAGTCAAAATATAAAAGGTCTTAATAAAGATTACAGCTAACAAGACATGGTCTTCCCAGCTCTTTAACCTTCCCCTCGAAGATAACCTACAGGCATACTCAGAGATATTGTGGGTTCAGTTCCAGACTACCTCCATAAAGTCAGTATTGCAATAAAGCGAGTCATAATCTCTTTGTGCTGGAGGGTCTTTGACTTCAATTTGTAAAAATCAGCAACATCTGTGAAGTACAATAAAACAAGGTATGTCTGTAACTGACATACCTAATAGAAGTGACTACTTCCAGGTTTAACACAGCTTTTGAAACCAAAGAACCTATGAGTACTTTTGTGGATTATTTTATAGGCTCCTTTAGAAAGACCTCCGAGGCAGGTTATTTTTTAAGATTGATCTGAAAGATATTTCAGCCTAACCTGAAAAAAAACTGATAAAGGCCTGAACACCCAGAGGGTAATAAACTTGAAGAGATTAAAACGTCACAAAAGACTTAAGTAAAAGAAATGGGGGAAATCTTGCAGGCTCCTGATGGGATTCTTAGCTCCCTGAAGCTGATTTCAGGACCCTTCAAAAGCAACTTTATCATCCAGTGAAGACAGCTGCTGTGTGGGAGAGTTTCTGCAGTGAAATTTCTTTAATAAAAAGAACAAAATCGGTGTCATTACACTTGGAAGCTTTAAGGAGAACATGTGTGCAGATTACACGTCCTATAGGAAAATGAAGAGAAAGAAAAAATGAGGGGTAATTAAAAAAATAACAGCAATCTAAATCTATAACAACCCTAGGCAAAAGTACCATGCCCTCCAGATCCTAATAAGCCACGTAAAAACATCCACACAGGCCCTAACCGGTTTGGCTCAGTGGATAGAGTTGTCGGCCTGTGGACTGAAGGGTCCCAGGTTCAATTCCAGTCAGGGCACACGCCTGGGTTGTGGGCTTGATCCCCAGTGGGGGGGCGTGCAGGAGGCAGCCGATCCATGATTCTCTCTCATCATTGATGTTTCTCTCTCTCCCTCTCCCTTCCTCTCTGAAATCAATAAAAATATATATACAGTGGGGCCTTGACTTAAGAGTGTCCCGACTAAAGAGTTTTTTGAGATACCAGCTATCTCTCGGCTGATTTTTTGCATTGAGTTGATAGAGTAATTTGAGTTAACGAGTTCCTTAACGAGCTCCTTAATGAGCTCAGTCTCGGAAGGAATTAAACTCATAAGTCAAGGCCCCACTGTATAATATATATGTGTGTGTGTGTGTGTGTGTGTGTATATATATATATATATATATAATCCCCATAGGACACATGCCATTAACCATGCATTCTTGGTTCAGGCCGATATGGTGGAACTGGTGATAGCTGAGGCTTACCAAGTTCCATCTGGAACTTCCCATTAATAGTTAACATTTCATGTGCAGGCATAGTGCTCAGCAGCTGACGTACATCAGTGCATTTAGCACTGAACCAATCCAACCAAATGGGTACTTACATCTCCATTTGACAATGAGGAAACTGAGGCTCAGAAAGGTTAAGCAGCTTCTCTGAAGTTTCACAGCAGTAAGGAGAAGATGGAGAATCGGAAGCCACACTATTCCACTCCAAGGCCCCACTTATGAGTACCGCACTCTCCTGCCTGGCAAAGCAGGATTTGGCCATTTCCAGAATCTGACAGGAAACTCTAGAACCTGTCTGCTGGCTGTCTCTGGCCTAGGAAGTTTTCTCCATCAGAAAGCTTTTGGTATCTAAGATGCTGAAAACATTTTTTAAGGCCAAGTACTGTCTCAGAGGCAGTGCTGCGCTTCTTAGACACAACTCTCCCAAGCAGACAGACAGATGGCCATCTCATATGAGAATAAGCACAAATCTCCATTCTTATCTTTTGGGAGATAAGAATGAACATACTTCCTGGGGAGTTCAGTGGAAGAGAATGGTTATTGTGTCTCATAATTTCCCTTTAATGCCCTTACATTTTTTTTCAGTTTCTCCAAAGAGGCTTATCTTAGCACTAAACCAATAAAACTATTCATAAAACTACATGATAACAGCTAAAATTGTTATAAAGAAAAGGCTGTGGCTTCTCATGCTGCAATAAATATAATCTTGTCAAATATTTTAACATGTAAAATATGATGTGCACTACTGATACATGAATTCCAGTGAGGAATAGGCTTTGGAAAGCATTCAGAACCTCCCGGCTCCAAAAGTCAGGGAGCTATAGCAGAAAGCAGCCACTCCTTGGGTCTACACACACCACAGAGGCCAAACTCACTTCCCCTGAACTCCCCAGGAAGTACATTCTTCCTTTAGTATGCTCTCTAGGAAAAATTCAGGATGATCTTACTTTCCACCACCTCATATTACAACGGAAACATCTTTTTCAGGAAGCAAGTGGCTCTTTTTTCTTCAATAAAAGTCAAGCCCTCAAAGAGATAATGCAACTGAAACAAAATAGCTACACCACTCTCCCTACTTATATTACACAGAAAAAAATTCTCTTGAAAGCTGAGAAATATAATGTTTTTCTGCTGAAAGCAACCTCTTTCTTCAAGCCCATGAGAAAATGAGTGCCAAGGAGCAGAAAGCCATGGGGCCAAGAGTACAGCAGAGCCAGGCCTCCTGCTGGCAGCTCCCCACCTCCTCCCTCCACTGCAGCGGTGTCCCGGTGATCACCAGGACCAGGCAGGGGCAGCTCGGGACACACCCAGATCCACAAGTGCCAATTCAGTACCAGAGACATCTGCTCTGTTGCTGCCCCAGGGAAGCCATCACCACTGAGAGAGGCCAACACACAGCAGGAGGCTGAGATGCTAATCAGTACAAAAGCTAAGCCTAATGGCAGATATCTTCCTAAGAGCTTAAAAATTTTCATCAACTTTTCAGAGATGTATCAATGGCACCATCCCCCATGTCTGTCCAGGCACAAACCACGGAGTCACAGTAAATCTGACTCTGCTCTCTCCACGCCTAACAAGCAATCCATTATATTTTCGGGTCTCCTGGACCTCTCCCCTTCGTCTCCATTGTCACAAACTAGTGTGGATCTCATAAACTCACAGGCCTAAGCCAGCCTTCTTTCTTTCATCCATCAACCATTATGAGCACCTACTGTGTTCCAGGCAATATTATAAAGAAGGCAAATATGAATTTTGCCCAGCTTTAAGCCCCTGCAGGCTCCCTGCGGGGAAGAGAAACAGCTAGGTTAAAAACAGGTTACAATCCTGTGTAACGAGGGTAATGAAACAAGGTATGTCTAGCTTCATAGGAGAGAAGGTTAACTATGTCAGCTTGGGACAGACAGAGGCTTTACCTAGCTGACTCCTGATAAACAGTAAAAATATTTTGGGCGAAGAAGAGTGAAGAGGGAGGAAACAATACTTGTAAAGGTATATAAACCTGAAAGGGTGTGCCCTGGCTCAGGAAGGACAATGAGGTAGAATGGCTGGGACACCAAATGCACGGAGGGGACGGGACCTAAGGTGGGTTGTGGTTAGACTCAGGAAGGCCCTGCATGTCATGCCAAGGAAACTGGAGCATTGCTGTTGGTAATGAGCAACCAGAGGTGTTTAAGAGAGAAGGTCCAAACTGAAGCCACATTCAGCCTGAAGAGTATTTTATTTCACCTTTATAAAGTATTTTTCAAATACTGAAATGAATCGCCAACTTCTGAAAATTGGTAAGTTTCACCTGGATACTTGTTTTCTTAAAAAACAAAACAAACAAAAACACTCTGGCAACACTGAGCAAACTTCTCCAGGTGGTAACAACTGTTTGGATCTGAGTAGTAGGTGGGATACCGTTAAGGAGGTCATGACTACCCCCCAGACCTTTGAGTTTGTATTCCCTGGTTTAAAGCACAGAGTAACACAGAGAGACTTGTGTTACTGAAAAAATAGCACTGCGAGCAATAAAGACTAGACCACAGGGTCCGTAAACCTGGAGGCAAGTGGAGAGTTAGGAAGACATCACCATAGCACAAGCTGGAAACAACAAAAGCTTAAACGAAAGAGAACAGACCCACAAAATGGTAATGAGTCGAGAAATGTTTAACATACTCCAGGCACAAGAACACTTGTCATGTAACATTTGTGCGGCATTTGTTCAAGGGCCAAAGCCTATATTAGGAGAAAAGAAGAATAATTTTTTAAAAAAAGATTTTCAATTAAAAAATAAAGTGGCTATTAAGTAAACCGTGTGGACAATCCACCCAAATGCCATCAATCCGCACAGACAACCGCTGAGGCGCAGCAGCAGCAGCCATCTGTGTGATCTTGCCCGGGCCCCCACGCGCGTTTTCCAGGCAAAAGAGAGCACATTCTGACTGCAAACTTTCTAAGGTCTTGACAAGTGATGTTTACAAGCAGAGGGTGGCCTATAAGCCATGACAACCGCTCACACAATGGCCGGCAGTTCCTTGAAAAACTTACACGCCCTTCCAGCCCCTCCAAGGGGAGGGCGGGGCCCCGGCACTCACACAGGCCGTGGACGTCCAGCATGTTGGAGATGCCGCGGTCACTCATGTCCACTTCCGGCTGGTTCTTCTCCCGGCTCTCCTCTACCAACTTTTTCAGGGACTTGGACATGATCTGCACCAAACGACAACAACAAGCACGTGGGTGAAGGCAGGAGGGTGCGGAAACAGAAAGGAGGGAACTCTGCTTGCCACCCTCGGCTTCCCCCGCGCCCTGCAAAGTGGGCATCCAGGGGCCAGGACCGGGTGCAAGCTGGAGGATGGGGCGGGGGCGTGGAAAGGGTCCAGCACCCCTCAAACCGCGCGGAGACAGGCAAAGCCAAGTGCACTGCCACACACACTCACCTCAGCGGGCAGCACCTCACAGGCTGTACGTGGAAACTGCCGGCTCCCGCGGGGCGCGTTTTGCGGGTGAGAGAGATGCACCCCGCCCGCCCGAGCTGAAGCAACACCCAAACAGAACGCTCCCGGGCGGACGCTCTGCGCAGGCGCACTCGGCGCCGCCCCGCCCAGGCCCGCGCCGGACCCTTCCCAAATTAGGAGAAGAGTTCACTACATTTGGCCGGCGGGCGAGGCTTCCCTAAAGGAGAACGTGTGTCCCCTCCACCGACCAATCACGGCCGTGGTTCGGCCTGAAGATCCCGCCCCACCCCGCAAGGAGTCCTCCCACCTGGAATTTGGGTTTGAGATTCTGATTGGACCGGTGTTGGCGCGTGCGCGTTAGTGCTGGCGCAGGCTCAGTTAGGCAGAAGCGCCGCGGATGAAAGGGGGGAAGCTGAGCGAGCGACTGCGGGTTGGGTCCTGGGGAAGCTGGAAGGGAACCTTTCCGCAGGTCCTGCTTCTGTGGCTGCGAATCCACCTACCGGAAGTTGCCGCCGTGAGTCCCTTACCCACGAGTGTGCCCCCCGCTATAGCATGAGCTTGTCCAAGACGAGCTGCCTGGGGGTCCGTGCCCCCAGCGCCCAGCCAAGGACCGCTGTGTCACATGAAGAGGGAAATACCAAGATAAAGAAATGATCTCTCTCTTCTAATACTGCTCTCAAAATTGTTTCGTCTTTATTTTGCTTTCTATTGAATGATGATTCCATTATACCGTTTCAATTTTTTTACTAGCATTTCTAACTGATATTCTTTTTCTTGTAACCTTCACGATATCTCTACGATCTTGCAGCTTTACATTCGTCTTTATTGCTTGAAATCCAATGAATTGTTCTTGAAGATTAGGAACCCACTAAACTTACTGCTTTTAGACTGGTTCCGTCTTTCCAGCTGAGTGGTTATCTGATTTCACGTGATTTCTGGGTTCCCACCGACATCTCTTTGGATACATCTTGCTGGGGTCCGTCTGTTTACTAAATTATGTTCCCTCAAGTATCCCTTTTTATGAGTGTTTAGTTCTTTCCCATGGTTGCTGCTGTAATTCTCTGTCTGATGATTCTTGGTTGTCATTTCATATTCAAGCATGAAGGTCTGAGCGGATTTTCCTAGATAGCTGGTGTGGTAGCTCTTCTGTTGTGGATGTGTGTTTGTTTCCCTCCTCGATCAGCATTAATTTTCCCTGGGCTGTTTGTCTTTAGAGGTGAGAACCCGGTGTTATGACTCCCTGTAATCACAAGACTGCCTTTGCTGATGGAGGGAAAAAATTATGAGCATCAGCTATGGCTGTTCTATTACTTCTGGTCTCATCTTCTCAAACTGCACCTACCAACCCCTCATCTAGGTAGCACTCAGAAAATCGATTCCCAATTCTGCTGCATTTCTCTCGAAATTATTTTGAACTGCAATGTCTTTCTGTTTCATTTGTCAGCATGCTTTCATTCACATCCTGTTTTCCAGAGATTCTTTTCACTCCCTTGTAACTCTCCTCTCATTCTCTTCACTTTACCAGTGCAATCTATAATAATAAAAGGTTAATATACTAATTAGACCGGATGTCCTTCCAGACGTCCTTCCTTCCTTCCGACAAAGCCACAGCAGGTGGGGACCAAGGCAGAGGTGGCAGAGGCCCCCAGTCGCAGCAGCGGCGGAGGGCAGGGGCCAGGGCCAAGGCCCTTGCACGAATTTCATGCATTGGGCCTCTAGTTCTTTATGAAATGTGTCCCTAAGTTCCAGATTTTTATAATATGGAAATAGAGCCAGCTTCCTGGGTTTGCCACCTATGCAGTTACCCAAAGCTCCATGCCTACATGGGCCCCACACTTGGTTTAAGCTCTGCTGTCACCATCTTGAAATATTTAATAATCCTATATAATAAAGAGGTAATATGGTAATTGACCATCATGCCCTCACAAGATGGCAGCGCCCAGTCCCCTCAGCCCCACCGGCAGTGAATTTTCATGTGACCATTACCTTTTTAAAAAATCCTTACCCAAGGATATGATTATTTCTTTTAGATGATCTGTTCTTGGGGAGCAGGCCTAAACCAGCAGGTGGGCATCCCCCAACAGTCCCAGACTGTGAGAGGGTGCAGGCTGGGCTGAGGGACCCCCATTGCATGAATTTTCATGAACCAGGCCTCTAGTTTTTAAATAATTTATAATGTTTAATAATTTAAAAAACATTTTCTTTTGCACTGAGCCTTGCAAATTATGTAGCCAGTTCTGCATGGATAAGTCAATACTCACCAGAATTT
>NW_005871169.1:2880239-2889149 GCF_000147115.1 Myotis lucifugus | reverse complement strand
CCCGGCCCAGGCACTCTCTCTCTCCCACTCTCTAAAAAATCAATAAAAACATATCCTCAGGTGAGCTGTAGGTCATTAACAGTGTCACCCTTTTTAATAATTTCAATAGGTCTATGAAAACATTTTGACTCTCATGTTTAATTAATTCACATGTAATCCTTCAGGTCTAATGGGAGGCTCTCTCTTTGGCAGTTGCTAAGATTAGAATTATAGTTCTGTTACTCAAGTTTTACATAACTTTTTTATACCTCATTCTTCTCATCTGTAAAATGGGGGTCATGTTTCTTAGTATTATATTTCAGCGAATGATATATGAGAATGATGCCTGGCATAGAGTAAATATATAGATATTAGTTCTCATCTTTCTTAATAAAATTAATGGTGTTAGTGCTCCTTTGGTGAATGATTAGGAGCTGTGTATCAAGTCCTTCCATTAAGTGGAGTTGAAATTTAAGAGGAAATTGTGACAAGTAGAACCCATATCATAGGCATCTCCAAGCCCCAAACTGTCATCAGTCCCATCCGTCCCCTGGGCCATTCTTCACAAGGTACCTAAAGTGCCAGGACATGCCACTGTGTCCACAGAGAGCTTGTGGTGGCCTCTTGCTGAGCTAGCCAAGCCAGTCCCTGAAGGCCAGACAAGGACAACGTGGACCAGTGATGGCTAGACTTATTACTTCCGGTCCCTCCTTTTCAAACTGGCCCTGTCAACCCCACATCCAGGTAGCACCTGGGAAATTGATTCCCAATTCACCTGCATTTCTCTAGAAGTTATTTTGGGCTGCAGTGTCTTTCTGTTTCATTCCTTGAAGACCAAAAGGCATCATCTCTGTTCTTCATGCTTAGGTCCAGTTGTTTCAGGAGACCGGAAATCAATGCCAGGAGAGATCAGATGGTAGACTGGCTTACCCACACCACACATACATGCCTAGTTCTGTGTTCTCAGACTATGAGTATGTAGGGTTGGGTATTACCAGGAGAATTGAACCAGAATGGCCCCAGGTAATGCTGGGACAGGGTCCTAAAGCCCCCTCCTATGTTGGCATTAGTCCTTTAGTTGCTGGATCATGGGGAGGCTGGAGGAGGAGGTGTTGTCAGGGTGTGGCTATTGCCACCTGCCCTGTGCCTTCTCAAACAGGGCCTGGAGCGGGATGTGGTTAGATTAGAAGGTTACCCTAAGACTTTCTTAGTTTAGTGTATGATCAGTTGCAGATAGTAGAGGCTTCTTTTTCATTAAATTTGTGCTTGTTTTGTTCCCTTCAGACTCAGGCAAGAATATCATTTTCCATTAAAGTCCAACTAATGACCTCACTTTTCTGAATTTCAGTATAGCCTGAAAGCAGCATTTTTGTGTATCCCAGTATTTTAACGACCAGAATGCTTATACAGATGTGAACTACTTGTTAGCTCTCTCCAGGGCTCCCATACCTAACAATGGAGTTTCATGGTGATGCATTTTGGGAGCCAGAAAGTTATCACTTAGCCACTAGATCTGGGAAGCTGACTTACTGTAAAATTTCACCAGATAAGAAAATTGAGGATTTGCCTCAGGACTGGCTCAGGAAACCAGGCAAGAAGGGAACTGAGAAGTAGGCTTTTTGAAGTAGGGAGAGCTTATGGAGTTACATGGCTATTTTGTTCACCACTTTATCCTCATTGTGCCTAATACATGTCGCATAGTAAATGCTCAATAAACATTTATAAATGAGTGAGTTAAGTGTAAAGCAGAACCAGAAGAAGAAATGAGATTGGTCTTACTAATGAGAGATGACATAAGTTTATATATAAAAATACCTTAAAGACTCTACTAAAAAACTGTTAGAATTAATAAATGAGCTCAGTAAAGTAGCAGGATGCAGAGTCATTATATAAAAATCAGTTACATTTCTATACACTAACAACAAACTATCTGAAAGAAAAGTCAAGAAAGCAATTCCATTTACAATTGCATTAAAAACAATAAAATGCTTAGGAATAAATTTAACCAAGGAGGTGGAAGACCTGTTCACTGAAAACTACAAGACACTGATGCCAGAGATTAAAGAAGACACAAACAGAAAGATACCCTCTGTTCTTAGATTGGAATAATTCATATTGTGAAAAATGTTCATACCACCCAAAGCAATCTACAGAGTCAATGCAATCCCAATGAAAATTCTAGTGGCATTTCTTTCCCCACAGAAATAGAAAAAGCAATCCCCAAATTTGTATAGAACCACAAAAGACCCTACAGAGCCAAAGAAATCCTGAGTAAGAACAAAGCTAGATTCTTCCGAAGATAGCAGCAGAGTAGGTGGACGTTACGCTCACCTCTTCCCAGGACCAAATCAGAATTACAGCTAAATTATAGAAAAACCAACCTGAATAACCAACTGAAGACCAGCTGAACAGAAGTCTTATAAGCAAGGATTTACAGAAGCCACATAGAGACTAGTAGGAAGGGCAGAGATGGGGAGGGTGAGAAGCTGGAAGAATGTCGCAGCTGCAAAGGTCCCCCCTGAGGAGTGTGGGATTTCAGCCTCACACCAGGTTACACAGCCCAGAGCATCAGAGCCAAGAAGAGGAGCCCACATAACACCTGTCTGTGAAAATCAGTGTGGATTCTGCCCACCAGGATGAGATGGGAGTCGGTTAGAAACCCAGATGCCCACTTAAAGGACCCATACACATCATTTCATTCTCAGCTATTCGCCCAGGGCTCTGGCGGAGAAAAGGCAGCTCTGAGAGGACTGGAGTCACAGAGTAGGACTGGGTTGTGTGTTCCCGAGGAGAGGGTTAGAGGGACAGCCACCTAGGTCCCTGTGCTGAGTCTCACTTCCACTGCCCACAGACACCATCTTTACACCATCTTTCCTGGGTCAAGTACTCCCCTCTGTGGGGCACCAGCCTGGGGAATGCACTATCCCCATCCTCCTGACTCCCTGTGGCTCCGCCCTGCTGAGCTTGAGCTCTGTGGAGGAGTCTGTTGGCTATGGCCAGGCTGAGCACATGATGCAGGCTTCCTTGGAGAGCTCTTGAGGAGGACTGGGCAGTCTTAGGAAGTGTCCGAGATTGGCACAGGGAAAGACTAAATTGTGTGACTCTGGGGTGAGGGCCATTCCCCCCAACACACACACACTTGTGGGCCTGACTAGATCACCCCCACACAGGAGATCCAGTACACCCACTCTCCCCACTCAAGGTGGCCACACCCTGCTGAGTTTACACCCTGTGAAGGAGTCTACTGGCTGCAGCCAGTCTGGGCCTGCAATGCAGACTTCCTGGGAGAGCTCTTAAGAAGGTTTGGACAGACTCGGCATATTGGTGATGGGCATGTGGAGAGACTGAGCTGTGTGCCTAACCAGAGTCACCCCCAACATAGGAAATCCACTAGCCACATCCTCCCAACTCTCAGTGGTCCCTTCCTGCAAACTCTACCATGCAGAGGAGACTGCTTGCTGAAGCCAGCTTGGGCCCACTGTGCAGACTTTCTTAGAAAGCCCTCCAGGGAGTCCAGGAAGATTCAAGGGGTGGTGGAGCAGCTGGCAGGTGGAGGCAGATCTCGGAGGGCCTTGGGCCTTTTGCTGATCTGCCTTTAGGCTCAGTGATGGTGGAAGCTGTGCTTGGTCTACAGCTTGTTCCCTTCCACATGCACCCAGCCCCAGCAGAGGAAGCCACCCACTGTGGATCACTTTGTAGCTCCAAATGGGTAGCCCAGGATGGGTCACAGGCAGTGCCTGACATTGATCTATACTGGAGTTCCTCCCATGAGGCTCCAGAACTAACATGCCCAGAGGCAGGCGTCAGATCACATCAGAGCATGACCCAGTTAGCCATGAAAAAAAAACAACTGAAATTTTACCATTGCGACAGCATGGATGGATCTAGAGGGTATTGTGCTAAGTGAAGTCAGTTAGAGAAAGGCAAATAGCTTGTGATTTTACTTATATGTGGAATCTAACAGATGGAATAAACAAACAAAATTGGAGCAGACTCATTGCTACTGAGAACAAACCAATGGTAGTCAGAGGGGAGGTGGGTTGGAGAACTGGGTGAAAAAAGTGAAGGGACTGAGTACAAATTGGTAGTTACAACATAATTTCAGGGATGTAAAGTACTGCATAGGGAATATAGTCAATAATATTGTAATAACTATGTAAAATATATGCTGTCTATCCACTATGCTGTACACCTGAAACTAATACAAAATAATATTGAATGTAAATTGTAATTAAAAAGTAAAAGAACAACAAAGCTAGAGGCATCACACTTACTGATTTCAAGCTACATTACAATGCTATAGTAATCAAACAGCATGATACTGGTATTAAAAACAGGCCCATAGATCAGTGAAACAGAATAGGGAGCCCAGACATAGTCCCCCACATGTACGGTCAAGTAATTTTTTGCAAGGAAGCCAAGAGCATAAAATGGAGAAAGGACAATTTCTTCAATAAATGGTGGTGGGAAAACTGGACAACCACATGTAAAAGAAAGAAACTGGGCCCCTTATTCCACTTGCATAAGTTAGCTCAAAATAGATCAAAGATTTAAATGTAAGACATGAAACCATAAAACTCCTAGAAGAAAACAGAAAAAAATATCCTTGATAACAGTCTTGGCAATGAATTCTCACATAAGTAACCAAAAGCACAGGCAACAAAAATTAAAACAAGTGGGACTACATTAAGCTAAAGAGCTTCCACACTGCAAAGGAAACCACCAATGAATTGAAAAGACAACCTATAGAAGGGGACAAAATATTCTTTTTCCCTGTTTTAAGTTTTCAATTTTGTATTTGACAATGCATTCTTCACCTCCTAAATATTGTAATATGCCTTCTAGGGAAGCATGTTTCTCTGATGGAAAATGATTCTTGTAGATCCCATTACTCTAATGATATAATCTAAGATCAAATCATTTTTTATTGTTTGACAGCTGCCTATGTTAATCTTGCTTTCAGATAAAACTCCTGTGTCATTTCATAGGTTATTGTTAAACTTTCTCCACATTCTGTAGCTTGGTGATTCATTTTTAGATAAAAGTGCTTGGTCTTATATCAATCCCTATCAAATTTCATCTTGATAGTTTTAGTGCATTGTTCCTTTTGATTTGATGGTACTCTTCATTGCATTCACAGTTCTTTCCAGTAGCATGTCATCCATAAAGTTGATGCATCTATCCATAATACAGAGTGAAAGGAAGCAGGACTTTTTAAGGTAAAAATATATTATTTATGGGGCTCTCTACTCTGTGCAGAAAAAAATTTCTGTGGCATCTATTTATATAAAAACCCTGGGTGTAACGCGTCACATCTGAGGCTTGACCAACTGGAAGGGAGTCAGTCCTGCAGGGGTTGTCGTGGCAACAGCTGTGCCCTCCCCGAGCTGTTTCCCGTGAGGGCAAGGTTTCAGGCAGGAACCTGCCCTTGGAGCATGGATGCACTGAGTCCTGGGTCGCCTTGCCAAGGGCTGCACCCTCCCCGAGCTGTTTCCCGCGAGGGCAAGGTTTCAGGCAGGAACCTGCCCTTGGAGCATGGATGCACTGAGTCCTGGGTCACCTTGCCAAGGGCTGCGCACTCCCCGAGCTGTTTCCCTCGAGGCCTGAAGGAAGAACCCACCCTCGGAGGTCCAGGAGCGCCCAGCGGCAGTCAGTCCTGGGTTGCTGCTGTGGGTAGAACTCTGGGTCTGGCCCAACAGGGGGCGTAGCCAGCCTTCAAACCAGACCCTGACAGTAGGGAGAAGGGAGCCCCATTCCTCACAGAATCCGCTGTTGGATAGCTTGCTGTCAGTGGCCTGCCAGCCAGGAACCCCATTCACCTGCACCCCGGACCCTGCTAGGGAAGAGGGAGCCTCATTCCTCACGGAATCGACAGGTGGCCAGCTTGCTGTCAGGGGCCTGCCAGCTAGGAATCCTATTCACCTGCATATCTGTATAAAGTTTTAATACATTATATTAGAGGTCGTGGTGGTACTGTTTTACCCACAGCGTCTACAGGAATTGCTGCAAATTTACTTCTCGGTGGAAGCACCTTTCATTCCCAATATAAATTACCAATTCCATTAAATGAAACTTTAATTTCTAGACTCGATATAAACAGTGAAGTTGCTAAAACTATTAAAAAGGCTCAACTTCTCATTATTGATGAATGCACCATGGCATCCAGTCATGCTATAAACGCCACCGACAGGTTACTAAGAGAAATTATGAATTTGAATGTTGTAGTTGGTGGGAAAGTTCTCCTTTTCAGAGGGGATTTTTGACAATGTCTCAGTAATGTACCGCATGCTATGCGATCGGCCATAGTACAAACGAGTTTAAAGTACTGTAATGTTTGGGGATGTTTCAGAAAGTTGTCTCTTACAACAAATATGAGATCAGAAGATTCTGCTTATAGTGGATGGTTAGTAAAACTTGGAGATGGCAAACTGGATAGCAGTTTTCATTTAGGAATGGATATTATTGAAATCCCCTGTGAAATGATTTGTAATGGATCTATTATTGAAGCTACCTTTGGAAATACTATATCTGTAGATAATAAAAATATATTGTTTTTGTTGTTTTCATATCATGTTTTTGTTGTTTTTATATCATGCCTCTGTTGTTGTTATATCCTTTTGTTACTGTTTATTTATTAATAAATTTATATATTATTTTCATATACATTTTACTAATTTCCTTTCATCTCTCACACTTATATTATAGAGAAAGGGCAAATAGCAATATTAAAATATTTCCGCTAATTAATTCCCTTTTAATGTGGACGAATTTCGTGCACTGGGCCACTAGTTTGAATATAAGAGTATATACAATAAAGTAAAACATTCCCAAAGCTTCTTTCATTCTCTTGGTCCCATGTTCTTAATAGGACCTAACTTTGCATATTTAACATAAAGTCTCTTGTTTTGTTAAAGGCCGCAGAAAAGTTTGTAAAAGTTTGTTCAACTATTTATAAATCCACGTATTATATTTTCAAACTGGTGGTACTTATGGAAACTGAAACAGAGAGAATTAAGTAAACACTTCTTAACTGGTAGAACTAAATCCGAATGCAGCAGCTTGGCTCCAGTGTTCTTTCCCTGAAGGATTCATACTAAAATGTAAAAATTCAACTTGAAAATTTATATACACCTACATCTTATAGTGAATGAACAAAAATAGATAGAGGCAAAGAAGCACTGAACAGACTGTCAAACTACAGCGTGAAGGTAGGGGAGGCGTGGAGCGGTAAGAGATCAGCCAAAGGAGTTGTATGCATGCATATAAGCACAACCAACAGACATAAGACACTGGTGGGGGGAGGGGGGCGGGTGAGGGCAAGTGCCGGGGGGTAGGGGAGGCCGAGGGGAGGTCAATGGGGGAAAAGAAAGAGAGAGAGACATATGTACTACTATTTGTGATACCTTAAACAATAAATAAAAAATGAAAAGTTAAAAATGAATGCAGTATATTTGTGTACAATTCAAGTTTATTACACATAATTTGACATTCACAGTAAAAATCACACCTCTGTTTTATCATTTACGTTTGAAAATTTACAGCACATATACCATAATCATTTCCAACTCTTTAGGTAATTTTAGAAAATTTCAGCTCAAATATTAGAATTAACGATGACGAGCACAGCCAAAATTAAAGAAGCTATGTTCTACATTTTAAAAAATGTACAAATATTGATTCCACACATTCTTTGGTGAAAAACAAGTGTTAAAGTTACTCAGTGGCATAGACAGGGTCACGGCTCAGGATGGCAGAACTCTGTCCAGGGCGATGTCTGAGGCTCCTGCAGATGAGCCACGGTGCTGAATCAGTGTGGCGCCCTCAGCTGTCCCAGGTTAACTGTATTGCTGACGGGCGCACTGCATACTCTGCATGAAATTCTATGAAGACCCGATGTGAGGAGGCCACAAAGGGAGCTATGTTAGTGTCCTAAAATTGAAAAAAAAAAAAGTAACAAGTTACATTTTTCACAAATCTGAACCTTTTTCAAAAAATGTTAGCATAGTAAAAGGTACTACAAAAAGCAGTAACAAAATTACAGTAAATCGTTAAATATGTCTAGAAGTAATCTTGCTAGGAATTAATATACATACTTTATAAAAGAATATTACTGGTGTTAGGGGTTGAAGGGAAATGGGGTATTATGAATATAGTTTACTGGGGTTGTTGGAGGTAATGAAAATGTTTAAAATTGGTTGTAGTGATGATAGCTACACAACTTTCAGTCTAATAAAACTATTGAATTATATACTTTAAGTAGATGAATTGTATGGTACGTGAATTATATCTCAGAATAATTGTCATTAAAAATTGAATTTCCATCCTAGCTGGTTTGGCTCAGTAGTTAGAGCGTCAGCCCGTGGACTGAAAGGTCTTGGTTCAATTCCGGTCAAGGGCACATACCTCGGTTGCAGGCTTGATCCCCAAGTGCAGGAGGCAACCAATTGATGTATATCATGTCAATGTTTCTCTCTCTCAGTCTCTCCTTCTCCCTTTTATTCTGTCTAAAAATCAATGGGGGAAAAATATCCTCGGGTGAGGATTAACAACACAAAAAATTGAATTTCCAATTCAAGTTCTTACTAAAATTTTAATTTTTCTAAAGAAAACACATACTTATATTTGCAACCGAAACAGTCATATAAGTAAAGTATGCAACTCTCTCCCCTTAATATCTATAGTTTTCTTTGGGGATTTATTTTCATTTCCCTTTCTGTGGAACAATGTGTTTTTGGGGGTGAGGTCTCAGCTTTCTCCCATTTCCTAATCATTTAACAAATATTTACCTGGTATCAAGAGACTTCCATGTTGCAGGCACTTTTTTTTTTAGCACTGGAGTTATAAAAAAATGAGCCAGACAGACAAAAGGTCTTGTTCTCATGAGCTACATTCTAAATGGGAGTAGGTGAACTGTGAGCCAAATATGTCAGT
>NW_005871169.1:2875411-2880139 GCF_000147115.1 Myotis lucifugus | reverse complement strand
TTGGGATTGTTTGCAGTTTGGAATCTGGCCCCATTCTGCTGGGCCTCACTGCATCAATTTTCCCAAAGACTCATCAAAGGCAGACATTTCCAAGACAGTGAATTATTCAAGTGAGTACAGCACAGAGAATATTTTCCCGAGGAGATATATATTAAGGTATATTCAATATTGCATATTTCCGCATGCATGCAATTTTTTCTTTCCACTTTAATCTCCCAAATTTTCAATTATTATTTTACTTTAACAAACTAGTGTGAATAGTTAACCAAAGTTTTAACTCTACTTGATTCTCCGAATTTTTCCTGTTATTCTTTCATGTTTAGATTTTGTTACTTAGGTTAACAATCTAAGGAGTGGCTTTTATCACTCTGGAAGTAAACTGATTTTATTAAACTTGAAATGCTAAAGAAATCAGTTGTATCTGTAATTTGAAAAAGAAAACAATTATACTTAAAATGATGTCCTCATTTATCAAAGAAAATGTAAAACTGGTGAAATATTATAAATACCCACAATTTTTTAAAAAAACTGACATATCTAATTATAGACTTTGACTTAGTGTGCCACTAATTTAAATGACAGTTAAGTTCTACCCTCAGTTTTCTTTTATCTGCAATGTCCTGGTTATCCTTGTTCTTCCCACATCACTGAATTACCCCTGTGGGGAGCAAATGGGGTTGTATGTTTGAAAGTCACTGAAAACAAAACAAAAAAAGCCAAGCATATACAAAATAATGGTGTTGTTAAAGGTGACCTCTTTTTATCCCTTTTGAAATGTTTATGAATTTCAAATAAATTCTAAGACCTAGTCAGTCTCTAAATTTGAAATGTGACACATTGACTGGCTTCTCTTTCCTGTGAATCCCCTGAGAATAACAGGGATTCAGTATCTACTGGCCAAGTGACTAAGACTGCTCCCAGGTGATTAACTCTGTACATAAGGATACAGCTAAAGAGAGTTTTTCACAGTATTGTCTATAAACCAGAGAGGATTCATCAAATAAATTAGGTGGTACCTATGCAATAGAATACCCATCCAATGATTAAATATGATACCCCAGTGTTTTTATTGGTATGATAAGATGGTAATGATATTTTGGTAAGTGAAAAATCCATACGACAAAACAGTATAAAATATATTGTGCATCTGCAAATGTACTCAAAAGGTGTTTTTAAAGAATACGTAGGAGAATTCCCAGGGCTTTGGAAAATCATTTATTTTCTGATAATTCTGAAAATAAACATTTGTTAATTTTACAAATCATGTTATATTTTTTAAAAAAACTATCTAGATTGCCCAACTGGCATGGCTCAGTGGTTGAGCATGAACCTATGAAACAGGAGGTCACGGTTTGATTCCCGATCAGGGCACATGCCTGGGTTGTGGGCTCAATTCCCAGTGTGGGACATGCAGAGAGCAGCTGATCAATGAATCTCTCTCATCGTTGATGTTTCTATCTCCCTCTCCCTTCCTCTCTGAAATCAATAGAAATATATTTTGAAAAAAACTATGTAGATTTCCAGATGACATAATTCTCAGTCAGGTTTGGTTAGAAAGCCCAAGTAGCTGAAAAGTAGAACAGTGAGAAGTAGATACCCTCCCATCAGCAATCACATTTGCTTACTTGAAAGCTCTGTTAGTATCTACTTTCAGTAAAATGAGAGGGCAGTGCAGGCACATGCAAACAGTGTTGAGTCAATGTCAGAAATCTACCAGTCCATCAGAACTTTGCAAAAACTATCAAACGCCTGGTCACCAGACCAATCTTTAATATCTGTGTCTTCTTCAAAGAATCTGCACAATTTTCAACAAGAAGTATATGAAATGGAGCCAAGCATCTAAATTTTCTGAAGTCCTAATCATGCAGAAACAAGTGCGGGTATTCAACCTTCAGTGGTGCATTGAAATGGAACTTTTAAAAAACAATGTGCCACACCTCCTCCCCCAGAAATTCTGATTCGGTAGGTGTGTGTACTGGAAGTCTGCAATGTAATATCTGTAACTGTAACAGCATAGGTGATTCCTATGTAAAAACTGTATAACTGCATGTAATTCCGATGCACAGTTGGGTTTGGAAACTATATTACTATTAATTTAATGCAATGACCACTAGGTGGCACTCATTCTCCCCCAAATAGAAAGAAAAATCTGAAAATTGTACGGAATATGTAACAGTACATTGTGCTTTGTACTTTGCATGTGTCTGCCTTTAAACGTGTATGCTGAGTTACTTTCATTATTTAAACACAATAAATGGGAATTTGAAAATCTTGCTTTACTCACTGTGCCACAATATGGTCCAGAGGATGGAGAATTAACATCTGGTCCATCATAGAGTATAAGATAGTTCTGGACACAGTCTCCAGGATCGTCAATGCTGATGAAGTAAAAGTTGACGGTGACAAGTCTTCCAGCAGGAGCGGTGATGGCCCATTCACAGTGAGTGTGGTTTGGGTAAGTGCCTGGATAGCCAGGGCTGGTGAAGGAGCCATGGTCGCCATAAAGAGTTCCACCACAGCCTGCAAGAAAGAATTGCAGGAAATTTGATTCAACAAAGAAGAAAACAGCTGGAGTCCTTTAGTGCACTTGTAAGGCAATAAGATGGGGCTGTTGTTTCCTTAAGGTGCTGAGACCCTCTGCAAGAACAGTGAAGGCGGAGACCCTTTTCCTGTTTCTGCTTTGAGCCAAGTCCCTCCCACTCCCTCACCACCAGGCCACCCCCCCAGGCCTCCCCCACCCCTTTCTGCACCACACCTTCCTTTCCTCTACCATGACCTAGGGGCAGCTTCCTCCAGGTCAGTTCTTTGAAAATGGTGGGCTGCAAACACAATGGGAAAACCGAGAACTAGATTAGGTAACTGTAGGGGAGGGTAATTGAAGTTGTTGTGTCTTTTTACGGTAGAGTTCTCCATAAGCAGTGAGTTCTTATAATGATGTGGGTGAAATAAAAGTGAAATTTCAGGGCTGAACAGAAAACATGTTACTGGATGTTTGGGCAGTAATTATTATTATAAAAGTGACTTGACTGGGCTTGTCACTGGCAGTTCCAAGATTGACATACTTAAAGCCAAAAAAAGTAAGTGTTGGTGTTAATTTGTTTATTTGTATACTATCATTATTCAGGCCAGATAGCCTTGGGTATCCAGATATGGTGCGGCACAGGAGGAAGATACATGGCATGACAAAACAAACAAATGGGCTGGGTTCTGACCACTGGCGTCTGGTCCTGCCTCCGCCACAATCTACTGGTAGCTCTGCATGTTGGGCAACTCATTAGTTCGGTGTTGTATGTCCTCATCTGTGAAATTAGGGCATTGAAGCTCATCTTTAAGTATCTTTAGGCGCCAAGATTCCATTACCTATGACTGTCTTGATAGAACCCTTTTCTTGTTCCTCAGTGTATTTAAAATGTCATTTTTATCATTCTTATTTTGAAAGTTTTTAGGTATCTTGAGGACACGTCACAAAGTATTCTTTCTCTTTTGAGTTGAAAGATACTGACATGACTTAAATTTCCTTCGTTATTTGATGAACAACCAATCAAAGATGCAGAAAGGTACTTATTGCCCTGAAAAAGCAATTAACCTCCAGGACTGCCCAGAAATGGCAGGAGCTGCCCAGAGCACATCTGCTTATGTATGCACAAGGATGGGGTTGTAATGTGCCTTTTTAAAAAAACTTTTCCTTTTAATTCTCAGAGAACTACCTTGATGATTAACTCAAAAGTAAAAAATATGACAAAATCAGAATTTATAAAGGAATTTTTAAAATCTTTATACTATATGTAAATGTATATTCTTTAACATATAATAATCTACAGAAATGAGTAAAAGTAGAATTAAATAGAATCTTTGTATGTTCATTGTTAAAATTGTTAAAAATCTCTACTTTTATGAGAAAATAATCAAGTATACAGATGGCTAAAAACATAGGTCACTTTTAATGGCCTTTTGCACATTATGTTTTTCTCACCTACATTGCTTTACCACACAAAGTGCAAATGTCTTACCAGAGGGGGATGAGGTCCAGATAATTTCATATCCACGACTGGAAGTTGCACTATCACTCTTAAATCGCAGGTACAGTTCATTATTTTGAGAGAAGATAGGGTTTGGCAACAGAGTTCCACAATATGTGCCGAGTAATGGCGAACTGCTATCACTTCCATTTCTTACCTTTAAAAATGAGTCATGAATTATTATCCTTGAGTATGTTATACTTCTTTGATTTATCATTGCTACACATTAGCATATAATCTATAATAATAAAAGCGTAATATGCTAATTAGACAGGACAGCTGGATGTCATTCCGGACATCTTCCAGATGAAGCCGCGGCTGCAGGGGCCGAGGCAGAGGAGGTTAGGGGCGATCAAGCAGGCAGACAGAGGTGATTAGAGGCGATGAGGTAGGCAGGCAGAGTGGTTAGGGGTGATCGGGCAGGCAGGCGAGCGGTAACGGGCAATCAGACAGGCAGACAGAGTGGTTAGGGGTGATCAGGCAGGCAGGCAGAGTGGTTAGGGGTGATAAGGCAGCCAGGTGAGCAGTTAGGGGAGATCAGGCAGGCAGGTGAGTGGTTAGGGGCAATCAGGCAGGCAGGCGAGCAGTTAGGGGTGATAAGGCAGCCAGGCAAGTGGTTAGGGGCGATCAGGCAGGCAGGCAGGTGAGAGGTTCGGAGCCAGCAGTCCCAGATTATGAGAGGGATGTCCAACAAAACGGTTTAGGCCCA
>NW_005871169.1:2843757-2874814 GCF_000147115.1 Myotis lucifugus | reverse complement strand
TGCAGGATCGGGCCTAAACTGGCAGTTGGACATCCCCTGAGGGGTCCCAGATTGTGAGATGGTGCAGGCCAGGCTGAGGGACCCCCACCCCATGCACAAATTTTGTGCACATGGCCTCTAGTAAAGCATATAATGCTCAAACGAAAGAAATTTCTATATGGAAAAAGGAGACAACTCAATTGACAAAATTTCTTACTATTAAGATATATTTTAAAAATACATTTTGCAGCTGACTAGTTTTTTTTTTTTTTTTTAATTCACTGCATGGAGTAGACACACAGAAAACCATGTACACACTGTGAACTTAGCCTCATTCTGTCCTCAGGCCTGGCTCCTCCTGTGCATTCGAGGAGGACTCCAGGCAAAGCAGAGGTGATGGTTTTATTAATATAGGCACTCAGAATCTTGGAAGTTCCTCCTTTATAATTTTGTAGTTTAACATTTGGTCCACTGCTGATTGTTCTAAGTCATAGAGTGTCTTCAGAGGTCCAAGGGCTCATCTTGCTGGGTTGTGTTAACCTGCAGAGTTTCCTTTTAGGTCTATGTAGTAGCCAATCAAGGGAATAATGCCTCTCTGGTGCTTTTTGGCGTGCCTTGCCATGGACAGAGTAGCCAGTTATCTACCAGGAGACAGAGACGGGTGCCAATCCAAGGATGCTGGAGGACCAGATGTGCCACCACAATACTCTTGGCTTTGGGCCTTTTTCCTGTTGATTATCTTTAAGAAAGCTAGTGCTCTGAGAGATGAGCGAGGTATTGATTCCCGCGGAACATGCTAATGACTTATTCTATACATTTTTCTCTTCGCAGGAACCATGAGAGTGGTAGACATCTCCAGGACATTAGAGAACCCTGAGAAGAGAGGGCCTGAAAGTTCTGAAGACAAATGCAAATTCCAAATGTGATCTAGGGCTTGGCCTTTAAGTTGATTAATACAGTTGGGAGCCTCAGAAATTTCTGTTCCTGACATAGCTAACAGATGGAAGGCCGAGGTTTGCTGGGATGGCTGCCGTATGAACCATGCCACGATCTTCCCACCAACAACCAGATGCAGCTGCACTTCACAGGCCTAAGTAGCAGTTTCCTGTTTTTGTTCATAGGACAAGAAGTTTCAGACCCATTTCTATGGGATAAGGAAGGACAGCTGGGAGGAGAAGTCCTCATCCGTCAGTGCCCGAGAGCTGGCCTTCACTGCCAGCAGACAAAGGCAAAGAACAAGCACTAACTCCAGTCAGCGATGATCAACTCAGGCTTGAGGTGAGCAGGACGTAGCTTCAGTGGGATTCCAAAATGACCGGATAGTCTGTCCTTCCCGGTATCCCACTCCTCCCCTCCTTTCTGCTTTGCGCTTCATACAAATGTTTAGATTCCGTGGTGCGTGAGGTACATAGGTCTGAGTTTAACACCCTGGTTGACACAAACAGTACTGTATTTCTCTCCTCAACTCCTCCCTGCTACATCCCTCTCCTCCAGTTTTCTACCAGGGCAAGTATTCCCCATGGAAAAGGCAGGAGCTTCCTCCCACTACTTGTCACATTATAGGTTAAGAATATTCATCAACAAAGGACTTAGATCAGCAGTTCTCAACCTGTGGGTCGCGACCCCTTTGGTGGTCGAACCACCCTTTCACAGGGGTCGCCTAAGACCATCTTGCATATCAGATATTTACATTACTATTCATAACAGTAGCAACATTACAGTTATGAAGTAGCAATGAAAATAATTTTATGGTTGGGTCACAACATGAGGAACTGTATTTAAAGGGCCAGAAGGTTGAGAACCACTGACTTAGATGAATTCTGTAGAGGAGAGCTTTCCAGGAAAATTAAACTCCATAACAGGTGTAAAGGAGTGAACAAACCTTATGGAAACCTTACTGCAGACTCAAAGAGAGCAGAGAATTCAGCATCCTCTGTGTAGACCACTTTATTTCCTCAGAATGAATTCATTTTCCACAGAGCTTGTAAAGGACACCCAGGGGAGCTCTGGGACTTTCATGGCAAAATAGAGGCACTGGGGCTCCATACACAGCCTGCACCAGTTATGGCCTCATTCAGAACATCTTCCCATGAATAACAACACCGCAGTCCTTCTCACTTCAACAACGTGGGTGATGTGGGGCAGAAAGGATGCAGAGGGCGCTCTGCTGTTGCTCCAGGAATGACAGGAATCACAGAGGGTCAAGAGCTGGAAGAGCATGCCTCTGCTTGCTCCAGGCCCAGGAGGCTGCTCTCTTGTGTTTGGGGAGGAGTGGAGGGTGGAAGGAGGACACGAAGCTTCAAGAAGCTTTCTCTGTCCCCCACGTGACTCTGTTCGTCCTTCCCACATCATGTGGGAGTTGACTATTTCCTGCCTGGCCTTCCCACTGGACCAGGCGCCTCCTGGGAGCCCTATTGCATTTCTGGTGCCTGGCCATAGGAGACTTATGGACTGAAATAATAAGGAATAAGTTAATGAAATGAGTAAGGGATATATTTATAGCAGCAGCAGAGAAAAAGGTGAAAAACTTGAAGTGATCCATCATCTTTTAAATAATTCATTTGCATGAGATCCAAATGTATGTTACCTCCAAGAAGTCATGTCTGCATTCACTTGAGTCCTCGATGCCAAAGGAGTGGAAGAAGAGGGAAATGGAGTGGTTCTGTGGGGCTGTGAGAGTAACAGTGCAATCCATGTCATTGTTATAATTAGCGGGCCATCCGGGGCTCTTCAGATTGCCAAACGCCTTTTTATAGTTTCTGTTACAACCTTAGATAAAAAAAAAAATATTCACAATTAATGTATGTATCCCAATAGTGTTCTTTCAACCTGACAGGAATAATTCAAGAAATGATTAAATTTAAACACTTTAGGAAAAAACTAACCCAGCCTCTGCATCTACCTTTGAGGTCACGGGGATCCGTGAGGGGAGGTGAAGGGCACAGGGGGCAAATGCTACGCAGGGTCTTGGCAACAGGAAACACCCCCAGGTGAAATGTGAAATAGGAGCACTCACCTTTAAAGATGAATATTCTAGAATTTTCTGTGCTTTTTCTGATCACACTGAGGTGGTTGGCTGACATTTAGACTCTTTCACGAATAAAGTCTCTACCTCCAAGACAGAGTCTTGTATGAGGATTTCCCTTTAATGGATTATTTGTTCTGATTGAACTGGCAAATTGTTGTTCTTAACCATTTTTGGTGAAAACACCATAGCGTTTTTAGTTGTTTGTTTTAATCAAAGGCAGTGTTAGTTTTAATCAAGCTTGGAATGAACATGAAAGAAAATATTCTCTGAAAATAAACTTCTCAGTTTTAGTAATCAAATAGCCTTTCAAAGCTTTCTGGTTTTGACAAAAAATGTTCTAAGCTACAGTGATTTCTATAAATGTTCAAGTGGATAACTAATAAAATAACATATAATTTTAAATTGTTAACTATGTGAACTTTGAAGAGTATGCTGACATTCTAAACATTTGAATTAGTATTATATTAGCTTGACCTGTTCGGAAACCAGCTTTAGTAACTTGCTAAATTGGGCCTGATTTCTGGTGAAGAGTCTCACCTCATGTGGGTGTGGCTCAAGTTAACAAGCCCTAATTTACCCTCAGGAGTCCATCCCAGCAATAATTGTACTGATGGAAGATGTTCGGTACAAAAGATAAAGTTCCAGGGCTCACCTGCAATCTGATAGGTAAAACTCACTCTAGAGTTGTCATTAAAAACTTCGGACTTGAAAATGACAATGGCAGTGCTCATAGAAGAATAAAACGTCGGTACAGCTGTTGCATTTCTGCCACAGAGGTGAATTCTTGCATTTCCACTACTCTGAAAAGAAATGAAAGCCAAATCACATTATATTTTGCTTCAAAAGAAGATAGGCCATAGCAGAAATGAAATGCATATGGAAGTGTGCTTCAATATTCAGCCATGGAAACTAGTTATATTGTTTGACACTTGGCAATAAGACTGGCATTAGCCTTGGAATCCACAACTGTCTCACATTCTCTAAGGGAGAGGAAGTAGGGGAGGTCAAGTTTATGTTGAAATCACCAGACAGATAAGTTGCCTCCTGAAAATGAGACCATTCTCCTCTCTTCATAGCCAAGGCCTGTGCCCGTGCTCTGAGCACAGTGCTGTCCAAGCTAACTACAGTTCGTCTACTTGTATCAAAGTCAGGGCATCTGCTGCCTCTCACACAGATATGTCTCTACTACCTGTAGTTCTTGGGCATCTACTGAAAGGCTCACTCCCCACTCCTGCTGCAAACTCCTAGTAGTGATCTGTGCTTCTACCCCACAATGTCTCCTGCTGTTGGTTCTTTCTTAAACTCCCCTGTTGTGTACTTGAACTTTGATTGCATTGTTAACCATTCCTGTACACATCCTTAGCCTTGAGTGATACCTGGGTCTCCATCAGTCTCCTGGTAGAGGCCATTCTTTCCCACAGTCCACAGTTTACTGAGTAAGAATGAGGGGTGGGAGGATGGGCAGGGATCCCCAGGCTGCTCTCTGCAGCCTATGTCCTTGCATCAAAGCTAGTTCTCCTTTGAGAGTCTCCACATCTGGCCAAAGATACTCTCTGACACTTTTCATTATTCTCACTTTCTTCCTGGTTACTTCCCTTCCTTAATTAAAGAGTTGTGGTATTTTAGCTCAGAGTCATTTTATGAACCCTTGGAGGTTTCAGTGTTCTTACAGAGAACCCATTAAATATCCTAATTTGCATTCCTTAATACCACTGACTTTCATCTCTACTCTCTGTGGTTGCCAACTCAGAAGCCAGCTATCCAGTCAGATCTTTTTATTATCTGCAATGCCTCCACCACATGATTCTTTCATGATCTTCTAACTATATCTTCTCTTTCTACTTTCGGACACCCTGAGAGTTTCAGTTTTTCTGTTATCAGTTGATTTATTAACTTTTCTCCCTCCCTACTCATGCTGAAACCGTTTGTTATTTCCTTTATTCATTCAGCTAAATTATTTATTCATGACAAATGTAGGGTCTTATTTGAGGCTAATCTAGCTGCCATTATCATACAGAACTGTCTGGTGCCCTGTGAGTAGCATGTCTGCACCCAGTGGGAAATTTGGATTCACAAAGCAGTGGGAAATAGAAAGAGCTTCAACTAAAGGGTTTTGTTTGGCTCTAATTCCTTCCAGGAAGGGTACCACTGGGATATACAAATAGTGTTCTGATAACCAATGGAATGATGATAACCTAGCATCTTGACCACCATGGGATAATAGGATATACCTCCGTGTCTGTGCTTTGTAATAATTTAGCAAATCTAGCCAAACCGGTTTGGCTCAGTGGATAGAGCGTCGGCCTGCGGACTGAAAGGTCCCAGGTTCAATTCCGGTCAAGGGCATGTACCTTGGTTGCGGGCACATCCTCAGTGGGAGGTGTGCAGGAGGCAGCTGGTCGATGTTTCTCTCTCATCGATGTTTCTAACTCTCTATCCCTCTCCCTTCCTCTCTGTAAAAAATCAATAAAATATATTTAAAAAAAAAATCTGGTGTCTGCTCAGCAGCCAGTAGTTCTCAAACCTCTCTCCAATTGGAGTTAGCCTCCACCAAAATACATGTGCAATACAGGGGACCCGGATATAGAATGAGGAGGACTTGAAAACTCAGAAGTGATAGATTGGATCCTCTTCTATTGCCAGCCAGCACATGGGGGTTTGAACATGACCCTCCTAAAATTAACTGGGGTAGATTAACTAATCGCCTCACACTGCAGGCATTCCCAAGTGTCCCCCAGGCATCTGTCCTCAGTTCCCAACTCCTCACTTTACAGTTCCCTGGATAATCTCATTACTCTCATTGTTTTAACTACTGACTCATATGATGATGACAACCAAATCTTCAAGCCTTTTCTCACTATCACACTTTTATGTCCAACTGTCTCCTCAATATCTTATCTCATCGGCAATTTGGACTCTTTTTTTTTTAAACCAAAACAACTCCTCCCCACTTTTTCTATCTTACATTACCATAAATATAGTTCCAATAGAGTGGGGCTAAATGGCCTCTTTTTAAAAAACTATTTTTTTTAGTGATTTCAGAGAGAGGAAGGGAGAGATAGAAACATCACTAATGAGAGAATCACTGATCAGCCACCTCTTGCACACCCCACCCTGGGGGTCGAGCCCGAAACCTGAGTATGTGCCCTGACCGGGAATCAAATCATGACCTCCCAGTTCATCAACACTCAACCACTGAGCCATGCCAGCCAGGCTAAATGGCCTCTTCATTGATTTCCCTGTGTTTGCATTGACCCCTTCATCTCACCCTATACTTAGATTCCACTAATTACAGAAGTGTTTCTCCAAGCATGGCCCATGGAACACCAGAATCAGAACACCAGAGATGCTCATCAAAAATTCACAGTAATGGGAAAATTAAGATACCTAGGAATAAACTTAACTAAGGAGGTAAAAGACCTGTACTCGGAAAACTACAGGACATTGAAAAAAGATAGAGGAAGACATAAACAAATGGAAGAACATACCATGTTCATGGATTGGTAGTTTCAACATCATTAAAATGCCCATACTACCCAAAGCAATCTACAGATTCAATACAATCCCCATTAAAATATCAATGGCATACTTCAAAGATCTAGAACAAACTCTCCAAAAATTCATCTGGAATAAAAAAAAACAACCCCAAAACAAAAACAAACAAACAAACAAACAAACAAACGAATAGCCACAGCAATCCTGAGAAAGAAGAACAAAGTTGGAGGGATCACAATACCAGATATCAGCTATATTACCAAGCCACTGTTCTCAAAACTGCCTGGTACTGGCACATGAACAGACATATAGACCAATGGAACAGAACAGAGAACCCAGAAATCGACCCAAGTCATTATGCTCAATTAATATTTGACAAAGGAGGCAAGAGCATACAATGGAGTCAAGACAGTCTCTTCAATAAAAGTGCTTGGAAATTTGGCCAGATACATGCAAAAAAGTGAAACTACATCACCAACTTACACCATACACAAAAACAAACTCAAAATGGATAAAGGACTTAAATGTAAGACGGGAAACCATAAAAATCCTACAAGACTCCATAGGCAGCAAAATAGCAGACATATGTCATAGCAATATCTTTACCAACACAGCTCCTAGGGCAATGGAGACTAAGGAGAAAATAAACAAATGGGACTACCTCAAAATAAAAAGCTTCTGCACTGCAAAAGAAACTATCAACAAAACAACAAGAAAGCCCACTGCATGGGAGAACATATTTGCTAATGATATTTCAGATAAGGGTTTAATCTTCAAAGTTTACAGGGAACTCATACAACTTAACAAAAGGAAGATAAATGATCCAATAAAAAATGGGCATAGAACCTAAATAGACACTTTTTGAAAGAGGACATACAGAAGGCCAAGAGACATATGAAAACATGCTTAAAGTCATTAATCATCTGAGAGATGCAAATCAAAATGACAATGAGATGCCATCTCACACCTGTCAGGATGGCTATCATCAACAAACCAACAAATGACAAGTGCTGGTGAGGATGTGGAGAAAAAGGAACACTCGTGCACTGCTGGTGGGAATGCAGACTGGTGCAGCCACTGTGGAAGACAGTATGGAGTTTCCTCAAAAAGTTAAAAATGGAACTCCCATTTGACCCAGTAATCCCACTTCTAGGACTATATCCCAAGAAACCAGAAACACCAATCAGAAAGGATATATGCACCCCGATGTTCATAGCAGCACAATTTACAATAGCTAAGATTTGGAAACAACCTAAGTGCCCATCAGCAGATGAGTGGATTAAAAAACTGTGGTACATCTACACAATGAAATACTACACTGCTATAAAAAGAAGGAACTTTTACCATTTGCAACAGCATGGATGGAACCGGAGAGCATTATGCTAAGCAAAATAAGCCAGTCGGAGAAAGATAAATATCACGTGATCTCACTCATATGTAGGATATAATGATCAACATAATTTGATGAACAAGAATAGATCCAGAGACAAATGGCAGGGGACGAGGGGGTGGGGGTGGGGGAGTTAGAGAGCAACCAAACGACTTGTATGCATGCATATTGACATAATCAAGATGAAGGCTTGCCCAGGGTGGGAATGACATGGGATGGGGGGGGTCAATCAGGGAGAAAGTTTTACATATGTAAAACTTTAGACAATAAGTAAAAAAAAAATACATAAACCTAAAAGAAATTCACAGTAATGGGTGCTCTGTGGGGGAATCCTTCTCTGAAAGAGAGGCCCAGAGGTATGCACCTGTATCAAGATACCCAGATGTTCCTTATGCTCATGAAAGTTTGAGAGTTCCTGACCTAAGGACCAAGTTCAAATTTCTCAACACCTAAATAGAGGGTTTGTGTATAGCTAAAAAACACATTAAGCTAGGAGAAATTTTGACAATGTATTTCATTATTCATACTTCAAATGTTTTGCAAGTACTGGTAAAAAGGTCACTAGATGTGAATGCCATTCACACTGTAATGATTACCTCCGGTGTGTCCTGAAACTCCAAGTAATTCTGGTGGCAGTCCCGAGACTGCAGCTGGAATGCCCACACGGTTATCTCGACCTGCTGATGCGGAGGAGCTTCGAAGACCCACGTGCAGGTGGAAAGTGGGACATCTGGGTTTGATGCATTGGGTGACGAAATATTTTGTGGGGTCCAAGTTGCATTATATGTTCCACCACAAATCACTGAGATGGGAAAAAAGAACAACTTTCAAGACAAATTTTACTCATGTCTCATCACACATGCAATATTTAAAATTTTGCCTTCTCTACCCCTCCAGCCCAAAGGAATTATATTTACATCAATCACTCCATGAAGAATTTAGAATATATATTCTTGGCTAAGAATTGTACCAGATTTATACCCTGAATTAAACATAGAGTAAGTAACATGGTGTTTAGTAATTGACATTGAACTTAGATGATAATTAACACTGAGTTTAGATATAAGTGTGACATTATTTTTAGTGCATAAGTACACGTGTTTCATAATATATAAAAATGTCTCCATTTACTCACTGTTGATGAAGGTATATGTGGCATTAAATCCTTCCCTTTCTAAACTTATGTCACTGACAAATTGAACTGTCAGGAAGTTCCCAGAAGAGACAAATGGAGCGGGTACAGTGGAACCACAGAATGTTCCGGCCAGCTTGGCATTTTCACTCTCCCCGTCATATAACTGAAAGGAAAATAGTTCATTAGTTCTCCATTATTCACAAGGAAGTTGCAAATTTTATACTAAAATGGATGTGAAGTCCCAATAAGTCATGATTAAGAATCTTACATTGATGTTCTTAGAGCTAGTTTTAATTTAGGAACAGAATAGTTATTAAATTGAATATAATATAAAACGAGTTTCAGTAAAAACCTGATACAATGTCTAAAAAGTTTTTTCTGATTGTGAAAGCAATATATGATTTTAAAAATAATGTGTCATTACAGTCAGCAAACCCATCACTACCCTCACATCCACTCACTACGGTGCGGGTCCCACCCTTGCCTTTGTCCTCAACATGTCAGCCAGAGGAAACAGTTAAAATGCAAGTCGGGCCAGATCACCATTCTGCTAAGAACCCTCCTCACTGCTTCCCATCCACTCAATACAAAGGCCACGCCATGAAACTGCCTCGAAGGCCTAACAGAATCTGCTCTCCACCCCACCCCTGACCTTTTCACTCTATATCCTTCTGTCTCCGCTTTGTTTCCTCTGCTCCCTGAGCAAAGAGGCCCGCAGCTGCTTCCTGTCTGCCACATGCGTTGTTCCCTCGCCTGACCACTCTTTTAAATGGCATCCTTCCCATCATTCTCTTCCTTCTTTCTTGCGTTCTGTTTTCTTTAGCGCATGCAGTTCCTCTACACACGGTACATGTTAGTTATGTTACTATCTTCCGTTCTGAAGGAAGTGAAAGGTCTATGAAAGCACAGGCTGCTGTTTGTTCTGTCACTGCAAGACCCGTTTTTAGAAGAGTGTCTGGCACAGGAGAGGAGCTCAATAAAGAGCTAATAAATAAGTCCTCTCTCCCAATACCCACCCCTGCAACCCTGTTCTCTCCCTGACTTCTTTATATCAATGAACGGCTCTAGGCTACAACTTGAGTTATCCTTGGTTCCTGCCTCTCTCCTCTACCCGGCTTCTATTCCACTGGCCTTCAAAATCGATCCCAGAGGGCTCCGTCTCCACTGTCACCAGCATCTCCTTCACCTTTGTTCTTGTAACACCTTCCTGACAGATGTGTTTAGCCAGAGCAGCCAGAGTATTCTCCACTGAGCTGCTTGAGTGTTCTCAAACTTAAATCAGATCATGCTCCTGCTTGGCCTAAAATGCTCCAGAAGATTCCCACTGCATTTAATGTAAAACCAAACTCTATGAGGCTTGCAAGCCCCTACCTGGTCTGGCCTGGGCCTGCCTCAGCCTCCCTCCCACTTCCCGGCTCCCTGTAGTTCCTCCATCCCAGGATGAGTTCCTACCCAGCTCTTGGACGGACCTCAGCTCTTGGACGGACCACACTTAAGGAATCTCAGCTCAAATGTCTCTTTTTGAGAGAGGCCAAGCCTATCTAATGTGGCCCTCCCCTCTTTTATCTTCTTATTATAATAAAAATCTATCTTATTTGTTGCTTATTTATTTTTTCTGGTCTTTCTCCCAACAAGATTGTAAATGCCATGCGTGGGAAGGCTAATTATTCACGTGGTATCACCAGTACCCAGAATAAGTCGACAAACTCCTGTTGAAATAGTGGGTACTTGGATTTCTGTCAATTACTAGAAAACTGTTTTCTCCAGCTCAGTAATCATGGTATTTCTAAAATCAGTATGTGTGTAGATGTAAATATTTAATTTCTAAAAGAACTGTCGTGTGCTATAAGCCTGAGAATAGACATGACCACTGACTTAGTTTAAAATGTTAGGAATATATAAAATAGAAATGGATAGAGTAATTTAACAGTGAACAGAAGAAAGGACAGACCACTAGATGGCACTGTCTCACCTGCTTGAACACGATTTAGTAAATTTAGAGCCAGAAGAGATTCAAGAGTTAAGCCTAGTATCCCACCTCACTTTATAAAAGAGTAGTTTGGTCAATCTTAGCTAATGTACTTTTTCAGGTAAGCAAGTTAAACTTCCATTAGAAACATTGCTGCCTTTATCAGCACATTCATATTAGCAGCGCTTTTATTCTATGTACTGTGTGCCTGGCCTCTGTGCTAGTCCTATGTATACAACGATTATAATACACTTTCCATACATTCAAGACACTAATTTTACATTCACAAATTAGTGGGAGAAAGAGATCCATAAATTAAATATATATATATATATCTCAGTGTGAATTATATATAAAATAAAGAAAACAAGTGCTACAATGAAATAATGTAATAGGGGAACCCAGATGATGGAGTCAGGAAAGACCTCCCACAGATATTTGTTTGAACTATTATTTAAAATTAAGAACTTGTATACATATATGCATAGCCATGGACACAGACAATAGTGTGGTGAAGGCCTGGGGTGGGGCAGGGGCTGGGAAGAGGGGCAAAGGGGGAGAAAACCGGGCAGGATGTGCATTTGTAATACTGTCAACAATAAACACACACACACACACATACACACACACACACACAGAGTAGGTGGGGCCCTTCCAGTCCTACGGAAGAGGAAGCAGATGGAAGGCGATGCAGAAAGCCTCAGGAGTACCGAAGGCATGGCATGTCTAACAGCTCGCCACCTTTTGATGTGCCTGGAGATTAGGGTGAGAGAATTGGGGTTGGGAAACACATTGGGACAAGACTGAAGTTCTATGTGCTTCATGCTAAGGAGTTTGCATCTTCTCCTGTGGAAGTTATAAGATCTGATTTGGGTTTTGAATAAGTAGCTGGTAAAAGTGATGGAAGGTAATTGCATAATGCCTGGCTTTGAGCTGATGTTTGCATTTGTTCATTCACTGGCACAATAAGATTTCTCTTAATTGAGTAGAAATAGACAGGTTGTGGCCTCTGGACAACTGGCATGGGCTCCTGGACTCTTTGTAGCCGAAGCCAAAATGTTTTCGTCTGCCATCCCATTCGCTGATAATGCTAAATCTCCACTGTGGACTTCTGCAGGGGGCTCCAGAGTGTGCAACAGGAGGCGCACTGCACAGTGCTGGAGATGGGGACATTCCGACCAGGACAGGGGTGGTGCCCTTGGGACCTGCACAATCATTGCTGCTGCTGATTGCATATTTGGCCTGGCACCAGGGCTTCAGACTCAGAGCTTAAGTTATGTTCTAAGTCTTGTGGATGTAGACTAGTTCCGAGAAGAACTTTGTGTTTTTCTCAGCTTTTAAAACTCTTTGATAGTGGAGCACATTAGAATCTACTTAAGATCCTGAAGGAATTGCACAAATAATTTAGGGGAAGACAGCCTCTACCTACAACGACTGAAAGACCCTGCACTTTACCCAGCCATTAATTTGAGCCCAGAAGAAAGTGGGGAAGGAAGTGTTTGAATGTTAATTTCTGTGAATTTTAATGCTAAAGGGCAAGAGACTTTGATAGTGGACTTTCTTTCGCATTTAATTTCATTTCAGACACTAATTTTCTTAGGACTTTATCTTTTAATATTTTCCTGGGAATTTGATAACAGGAAGATTTTTATATTCTTATTTGGAGCATCTCTACATTGCCTCTTACAAATTCCTTAACTTGACAAATTCCTTAATTTCATTGAGAAGCCTCTGTTAGAATCCACGGGCCAACATGCCAGGGCAAAATTTGGGATGGGAATCAGAGCACAGTGACTTTTCAAGTTTAGGGCTGAACTTTGATCATTTCAGAACCTTCTAGGGCAGTGGTTCCCAAACTTATTTGGCCTACCGCCCCCTTTCCAGAAAAAATATTACTCAGCGCCCCCTGGAAATTAATTTTTTAAAAATTTGAATAGCAATTAAACAGAAAGATATATGTATTAATGTTTCTACCTTTTTCGTAAAATATAGTAAAGAAAGGTGTAAATTAGAAACATTGAAGTTTGAAATTATGAAACTATTTATTGAACTCAGAATAGACAGGTAATACAAAAAAAGTTAAAACAAATGCACCTGTGGCCATCACCGCCCCCCTGGATCGCTGCAGCGCCCACCAGGGGGCGGTAGCGCCCACTTTGGGAATCACTGTTCTAGGGAAAATGTCATCCTGGTCCCAGTGGTCTCAGGAAGAGCCACAAGAAGCAATTAGAATCAGCTCTATAAATGCAGGAATTTTTACATCACAATTTTTAGAATAACTACCAGTAGTAGTATGGTATTTTATCTTGATGTTCTTTTCCAGTATTCAGAATAGTGTCTGGAACATATTGGGTGCTCAAATAAATATTTATCCCATGAATGGATGAGTGAATGAATGAACAGTAGTAGGTACTGCCTCATAAGGATAGGAACCTGATGCCTGGATAGATTGCTGATCTTCTTCCCAGAGGTGAACAACCCCCTCTCCAGTGGCTGACCACAGACTGAACGGGGAAGCCCAGTGGGTTAAGATAGATGTTCTCAATGGGGCAGAACTGTTCCCTAAGGAGTGCTTTGCGAAGCACGTGTGGTGTTTTGTGGTCATCACAATAACCTGGCGCTCTAACTGGCATTTACCACTCAGCAGTCACATGGCAGGATCCCATCTTATAATTCATAGGAGAGTTCTGCAAAGTGAAGGTTTACTCTATGTCCAACATTATTGAATGTCCTGCCAGACATTTGTGTATAAAAAAACTGTTTCTAATTATTTTATCCAAGAACCTAAACCCATTCAATATTCAAACATAAAAATATTTTTTGCACAGCTTTAATATTCACCAAATTCCCAAAAATGCAGTTGCTGTGTAAGTTGAAGGGCAGTTTTTGTTTTCTTTACAACCATTTTATTTTAGTTTTACCATCATTTAGAAATTCATGTTGCAGATGGTGATACTGCTACTGCATTTACGTTACAAATGCAACCCACCCATATTAGTTTAAACTTAAATTTTTATATCTGCCATGATTCCACATACTATAGAAGAATCTGAATACGTTATCATCTGACTTAGTGTAGTTGTATCAGAGAATTGATAACACTGAAATCTGCACTATTTTATATACTTTCCTTTTATTTCTCCTTTTCATTGCAGTTAGTACATTATATTGATTTATGAAACTACTAGAGGCCTGGTGCATGAAAATTCGTGCACTCAGGGGGTTCCCTCAGCCTGGCCTGCGCCCTCTCGCAGTCCAGGACCCCTCAGGGGATGTCCAACTGTGAGGAGGTGGGAGAGGCTCCCACCGCCACTGCTGTGCTTGCAGCCGTCAGCCAGGCTTGTGGCTGAGCATCGCTCCCCCTGTGGGAGTGTACTGACCACCAAGGGGCAGCTCCTGCATTGAGCGCCTGCCCCCTGGTGGTCAGTGCACATCATAGTGACCAGTTGTTCAGCTGTTAGGGTCAATTTGCATATTACCTTTTTATTATATAGGATGTATATGGGGAGGCTATAGCATAGATGACTGTCTTTAAATAGTCAAGGAAGTATTACAAAGTATTGGTGGGAATGTTAGGAAGAAGCCATCTCCTTTCTGCTAGTTCCATATTTCCTGAGAGAGACGCGTCAGCCAGGGTACCAGTTCTGAGCCCTCTCTGCCATTTCACTCACTGCTCACCACAGAGGAGTCTTAGCCAATCGGCAAGCTGGTGTCCAGAAGCTGGGCCTGCTCTGCATAGCTCGCAGCCCCTCTGACTTGCCTTCTCCTTGCAGCCAGCCTCACACAGGAAGCTTGCTTTTGTGATGTTTCTTCCAAAGCCCAGCTCAGCCATCCCATGTAGGAAGCCTTTCCTGACCCCAAAATGACATCAACCATTCTCGCTTCTGTTCTGCTTTCCTATGTGGCCCATATTTGTCATTTTGTCATGTTGTCTGATTTATGCCTGTCTCCTCACTCTTCAGCTCCTTGAGGAACTGTATTTTTACGTTTCCACATCTTGAGTGCAGGGGATAATGCCCAGCACATAATGATGCCATGTGACTCTTTATGGAATGGATGTGATGTTAACGTCAGCACATCCACTCAGTGACATACACAGTTCACTGCATATTTGAATAACCTCCCAAATCAACCCTTTAAAAAATAGTTATATAATTACAGATGAATAATAGAATTGGCAAGTTTTCACTTGTATATCTACCTACAGAATTGAATTGTTAGCTTTTCTCAAAAGTGATTTGATTATAATATCCAAGAAACAATCTAAAAGGAATCAAAAGTCCCATTTATCACAGAGAATCTCTGTCATAAAGACCCCTCCAGGCTTCCCATCCCAAAGGGTGCTCTTTTATCTGCCCATTTCGTATAAGCTGAAAAAATTTACCAAGTGAGGAAAATTGCTTTCCCACGAAGTAAAATAAGGGTAGATCTGAACAGATTGTTTTTTTATTATATCTAAAAGCTAGAAAGTAACTCTTTGTTTTCAATATTGCTATTTCTGTCTTAAAGTTACTATTGTTTTAATGACATTATCAAATCACAATCTCCTATATGGAAATGGACCTTGAGAATAAATCCTATCAACCTTCCCAGCAGAACCAAGCCCAAACACCCTTTATGAATTTATACTTAAAATAATGTAAATGCAAATCAATTATTTTTAATATTTTAAGAAAAAGAGATTGTACAGCCTCATGCCTTCTGTAATTTCACAAAGGGGAAAATAAAGAAATAAATTTGTTTACAAATTAGATGTCAGGCATAGTGCTGAACAGTCTAGCATACATGATCTTTATCCTCAAAATAGCTTTGCAAGATAGGTATGATTATGTGATTTTTTGTTTGTTTTTTAGTAGATGCAGTGATAAGAATCAAGGAGACAAAATTTGTAGGGTGGCAAAATTAGGTTTGAGTGCATGTTATTTGTCTCTATCACTTACTACCTTTCTGTAAAATCAAGGTACCTTTCTGTAAAATCAAGGTAACTCTTGAACATCCTTGAACATCAGCTGTTCTGCTGTTCCCAGCCATTTTGGTCTCATTTCAGAAAGGAACAATTCAATCTGAACTGACATTTCTTGTTAGCTCTAGGTTTTCAAGAACTCCCTCTGATCTTGCTCCGGTGTCAATACTTTATTTAAAGTTGTCACCCAGTCTAATGAGTTTTTCCTTCATCTTAACCTTTCCTGGCCTCTAATTTACCATTTAAACGCATTGACCACCCATCCTTGGTAAAGGCTCTCTCCTTGACGTCGCTGATACTGTGCATTCCTGGTTGTTGTTGTTTTCCATGACTCATGTTTCTTGTCTTTTGTTCTGCAGTTGCCTCACTGTGAACCTTTCATGGAGTTGAGTGGGACCCTGGCTGTCTAGCTCCAGGCTGTCCCCCTAAATGAAAGCACCATTTCCCCTGATTTCAGAAGGGCTCTTCTGCTATCTCCCCTCTGCTCTGTTCTCTTGCTGGAGCTCTGTTCCATCCTCTGCCCACAGGCAATGCCATTTGTCTGCTCTGCTATGACCCAACCTGCCCCGATCCTTCACAAAAAGCATGTTCTCTTCCTAATAGCACTGACATTCTTCTGCTCTCTGAGGCTTGGGCCTTATCACAGTGAAATATGAGACAGAATATAATTAAGGGCACAAGTGTGTACTCCACCTCTGACTTTTTCCTTCCATGTTTAAAACCACACACACACACACACACACACACACACACACACACACACACGATTTCTTTAAAGTTTAACGTGATTTTGAACTTAAAAGTTTCTCTTGCACCAGACTTGTCATCTCTACCATCTCTATACCCTCCTGACATAAAGGTAATCTCACCTCGGGGCCCCAACTCCAGACACCCCCTGTGACAATTTACCCGGAATCCTGATTCCAGATTAGACTTTTAAAATTCTGTTCAATTTGGATTTTAATGAGATTTTGGAACTAAGATATTTTCCACATCTAAAGGTAATATGGAAAGTAAATCTATATACTTTAGATATAAAATAGATATAAAATAGATAAATTAAGGGGTTGTTTTTTATATGCAGGGTTTACCAAAGGTCCTTTGAGTATCTCTTTCTGTACAAGCTTATTCCACAGATCATCTCCTTATGAGACACGGTTAAACAGTGAATCTTAAAGCTAATGTTAGAAGCCACCCAAAGTTTTTTGAGTCTTCCATATTAAAGATTAATTTGATATAGAGATAGAGCATCTTTTATATTATCCTATATAATAAAAGGCTAATATGCAAATCAACCAAATGGCGGAATGACCTGTCACTATGACGTGCACTGACCACCAGGGGGCAGACGCTCAACACAGGAGCTGCCCCCTGGTGGTCAGTGCACTCCCACAGGTGGAGTGCCGCTCAGCTAGAAGCCAGGCTCATGGCTGGTGAGTGCAGCTGTGGTGGTGGAAGCTTCTCCTGCCTCCAAGGCAGTGCTAAAGATGTCAGGGAGCAGGCCTAAGCCATCAGTTGGACATCCCCCAAGGGCTCCCGTACTGCAAGAGAGTGCAGGCCTGGCTGAGGGACCCCCCAACCCCCCTCCATGCATGAATTTCATGCACCCGGGCCTCTAGTACATTATATCAATGAAGTATAGGACATTTTAAAAATTAGCAGTACACACAATTTTCAAAACCTCCTGTATGGCATAAAGTGGAATATACCATATGAAAGTCTGGATTAGAATACTTCTGTTAAGAAATATAATAGCCTTACCTTTACATAGTCATAAATGCATCTTTGCAAAGCAGATGCTGACTCCAGAGCAAATGTATTGAAGGTGAGTTTAATGAGTTTGTTTACAGGGGCAATTATGAACCATATGCAGTTTAAATTCTTGTCATATCTTCCATTTGCATCAGAATCAGGAGAGGCAAAGGTGCTATTGGAGCCTGTCAGATAGCCGCCACATCCTTGTTGAGGCCCTGTGTCGAAATAAAGACATCATTAAGGAAACTGAGAGGAACAGGTCTTAGTTTCCACATGGAGGCTTTCAAAAATCATATTGTTTCTACTTCCTCTCACAGGTTTATAACTATTGTCAGACTGTTCCCTGAGCTTCAGTGGGCTTGTGCAGGTGCTGTTGCTACTGGCCTTAACTTCTTCATTACCTAGTTCCTCTCCACTCCTCTCACCACCCCTCAATCCCTTTCTTCTCATTCACACAGAGTTGCTTAGAAAAGTGGAGAATCAGAGTTGGTTCTTTGTGCATTTTTAGACCTGCTGATGTGATTTATTAAAGCTTTTTCTAGCCTTGAAAAATCCAATTTTATAGAAAATAGTGTTTTGCATAATAAAACTGGTGGAAACTGTGAACATGTTTTATTTTTATGTTTTGCTTTTATGAACACTATCCAATTGAAACTGAATTTATGAAGAATTTACCCAACATGCCAAGAAAATTGGCTCCCAACAAACCTTTTATTTAAATAATCTGTCAGAAAGAGGCTGAGAGGCATTTAGCACTTCCAGTTTATATTAAACCACATTCTAAATTTAATTTTCCCTTTTCCAGAAAAAAAGAAGAGCTAAAGAAGAAGACCACTAGTGAAGAAAATAGTCTACTTTGAAATAAAAATTTTGAAATTTAGACTAAAAAGAGAGGGATAAAAAAGTACCCATGAGATGACTAAATGATTTACTATGAAAAAATATGGAAAATCCTCAGAACATTGGATTTAGTTTCATCCACTCCACAGCCTAAGTAATGCCTCAGAAAATATTTAAGAAGGAAGAAAAACTATGGACAATTTCAACAGAAATAGTGAGGATGAATTAAGCCCAAAATAGTTGTAAGAGGACTAGGGATTAAATACTAGAACTAATGTCCATAAATTTTGCATTCTACACAAACATAGATCATTACTACTTTCAAAGTTAAATTTCACTGACTTTGGTCTTCATTTGTTATTCTTATTCCATTTATTTTGCTGTTAATAGTGAAAGGGTTGCTTTCAACATTAGGGGGCGCTAAGATTTTGGACTTGGCGCTTGGCAGGAAATGCGCACAATGGCAGCCCTCCTCAGAGGCAAAGGCTATCAACCTATGGTGTTGTTCAGGACAGAGGCATTATTTAGTGCAGTAGTTCTCAACCTTGGCTATGAGGCCCAGAAATCAGGATTTTAAAAAGATTCCCAGGTGATTCTATTGTGCAGCCAAGGTTGAGAACCACTGATTTAGTAGGTCAGACTGCCTTGTCCACCGCTCCTAACTCAGGTCAAACTATAGATTATAGGCACAGTCAGATGTTTTCTGGAGCTGAAATTCTTCCAAAGGCCCAGTTTCTGATATTTTCACATATGGTGGTAACTAGGACAAAATTATTTTGAAACCAAAGCAATGTGCAATGCTTCATGGTATAATTCTAATAATTCTTTTCATATAAATAGGCCTGCAAACTAAAAAAAGAATTGGAGTTTGCACAGCTTTTATTCACTTAAGCTTATTGACATGCATAGCAGGGGAGAACAATTACTTAAGGTATTAATGAATTGATACATTTATTTATTAATTCAATAACTATTGTTTTAATAGTGAAGGAAATATATTTAGTATTGAAGTGGGAAAAAGATGAATAGTAGTCCAGGAACAATGCTATGAATAGATAAATAATGAGAGTCCAATTTAGAAACTGATAGGTGCCATAAAGGAGGCAGGAAAGTCCTATGAGTTTAGCAAGAAGGGGAAATTACCTCAGGCTGTGAGGATCTAGAATGCTCAAGGAGGAGGTGGCATCTGATCTGGGTCTTGAAGGATAAATAGGACAAGATCAGGTAGAGATGGGCTTGGTGCTGGCAACTCCAGGCTGACAGCACCTCATAACCAAAGGTTAGTGGACAAGAATTTCTATTATATGCTTAGAAGAGCAAAATTCTGTTTGTGAAAACAACAGAGTACATGAAAGAGAATAATGAGAAGGTTAGAAAACAGGATGGGCTGTTCTATAGAGGCCTCAAATGTCAGAGTACAGAATTTGACATTTAGACTTTTTTTCTGTGGACAATGGGGTCCACTTGAAAGTCTTTTGTCAGAGGAGTGGTAGGGTCAGAATGTACTCTCTAGTCAAGTCTGATCTAAAATTGTATCTGGTAGTCGTGTTTACATGTAGGGGAACAGGACTGGAGGAGGTGACACCAGGGAAGAGGACATCGCCAAGTCAGGGCTGGAGGTAGCAAGGGGCAATAGAGACTTGGAGGTTTTCATACAGGAAAATGATGCTGCTTGGCTTAATTCTATTACTACATCAGCTCCAAAAAACTAAATACTGTTTTTAAAAATTCAAGTTATATATTTTATCACTACTTGTTTATTGTTATTAATAAGTTACTAAGGGCAGAATCATACAACTAGTGGCCCTGCGCATGAATCCGTGCGCAAGTAGCTCACTGCTGCTTGCCTCAGCTGGCCGCCCTGCCCACCGCTCACTGCTGTTTGCCTCAGCTGGCCCCCCTGCCCACCGCCGCTCATAGCTCTCTGCCACACGTAGCTCACTGCCCCGCCCTCCTGTAGCTCCCTGCCTCTTGTAGCTCGCTGCCCCGCCCTCCTGTAGCTCTCCGCCTCTTGTAGTTCACTGCCTAATTTGCATATTACCCTATTATAAGTATAGATACTATTACTACTACCACCACTACTACTGCTGTCATAAGACAGAAACACCCTTCTAGCTCCAAGGAACCCCAGAGCAAAAAATCCATAAATCATTGGCATATATTGGCATAGATTGAGTGGTAGATTGAATGATTCTTAATCCTTCAATCCCTCTGTCATCGGTTTCTCTCTTTGAAGTGCACTAGAATGGCGGAGGATATTTTTCTGTCCACTTGATGTTAGGCTTGGTCATATGACTTGCTTTAGACATTGGAATCTTTGTGGTCATGAAGTGGAAAGAGGCCTTAAATGGGCTTGAGATTTTTGCTTGGCCTTTTGTCCTCCTGTGATTCACCCAGAGCTCATGCCCCCGGTGACTGCTGGTGAAAGAGAAAGTGGATGGAGAGCAGACATGAGCCCAGCCGGAAGTCTGGAACCAACCACAGTTAACCTGCAGCTGGGAGCAGAGGCAGTCAAACCAGTGACTGATAAAAATAAATGCTCTAGGTATAAACCACTGAAATTTGGATAGTTTGTTATGTACCCCTATTTTGGCAATAACTGACAATAAGTAGCTTGTTTGAGTAATCAAACTGTAATAAAGCACATTGCTTAATTCTTAAAATATATACAGAAAATAATGAAAGTGAAAAGCTAACATTATCACAGATAATTCTTTCCAAAGTAGTCAAATAATTAAGTAAATAAAACATTATATGAGTGAATTATGTAATTCACATTATACATAAATATGAGTAAATATAGTACTATATGGGTGAATAGTCAAATTATTGAAGTAAATGTGTGAGTAACAAGTAAAGTCACATGAGTAAACACTTTTTGGTGTTTGTATGATACAGGAAATTGTTATAATTGCTCTGATTACCCCACTCTTTAAAAAACATTTTTTCAATTTCATTCAATATTATTCTGTACTGGAGGCCTGGTGCATGAATTTGTGTACAGGTGGGGTCTGGCCAGCCTGTGCTGATGGCAGGGGGGGCGGGCAGAGGAGGGGGGCTGATCAGGAGTGGGCCGGCCGGGAGGAGGGACCGTGGGCAGTTGGCCTGGCAGCCCCGCCGCTTGATCGAACTCCCGGTGGAACTCCCAGACAATTTGCATATTAGTCTTTTATTATATAGGATATTCCCCTATTTTTATATTTAAACATAGTACAAATGCTCTGTGTTCTTGCTCTTCCTATGGCAAAATGTAAATACAAACATGTGTCTTTGGGAAATATAAAGATGAATATTAACAAAAGAAGGGTTATTCACCAAAAAGTATTATTGTCACATTACTATTTCTATATTTCAACAATAGCTGAGTAGAATAGGAGAACTCTGACTATGAAATAGTTTCATACATAAGAAAATAATATTTATTTGCTGTAATGATATTTTAAAATTCCTTTTTAAAAAACTAGTATAAGATCCTAACCTCGACATATGGTTTAGCACCATAAATCCATCATCTTCCTTGTTACTACACATTTTCTACCAACTAGTGAACTCCCATCCATCAGCAGCTCCTCCATCCATCAAGTTGTGTCAGAAACACTCTGTAATGTCACTCTAACCTTCTTCCCCAAGTCGGAAACACTTCCGCAAAAGAACTACTTCTTCAGAGAAAGAAAATGGTTGGCTACAAAAATATTGGAAATATGAACCCAGAGTATGCAGTGAGATCTGGGTCAAGATCTACTTAATTAAAAATCAGTAACTGAATCCTAAATTACTCCTCTCTAATTATTAAACTTCAGAGTGAAGCTCAAGCCAGGATAAATCTGATAATGTAAGAAAGGGCTATATTATCTAAGCAACTCATCTCGAAGGCTTTGTGGAGTCATATCCATTTCTGAATAGTTATTTTGAGAATTAACATTTTTGTGGCTGATATTTTATTGAGGCCTTTTGGATAGCATCTCTATCCATCGCTGGGCAGCCACCACTTGGACAAAGGGTAGATGGCTGGCATACTTAGGACAAAGATTGGCTTGAGTTCAGGCATTTTCCTGTTCCCAGGAGCCAGCTGCAGCCCTAGGTAGTAGCTGGAGGAAACCCAGTGATGCACAGGAAGCAGGACATAAAAGCATTGTAAGCTGTTGCCTTGGGGAAATGGGGGTGAACCACAGAGAGCTTGTGATTTTCAAAGCCAGGCATACAACTGCCCTAAAGCAGTGAATTCGTTTTCTAAATTCAGCTAAATTCCACATGAACCCATTTGTCTTTTTATCTAAAAGTAAATTGTATTTATTATTCTACTCATTAATCTCAAGTACATACAACCTTTTAGGTGTTATATTTATGTTATGCAAAATAAAATCTTAATGGTTTTGTAACATGAGTTGTCTGGTTTTCTTTTAATTTTTATTGGTTTGTTTTTACTAGCATCACTCGATTTGACTCATTTTAGATATCCTAATTTGAAACTCAGCCTACTTTAACTTACAATATGTATTTAGTCTGGTAATATTGGGAAGCATAAAACTAAAACACTGAAAGAAAGGTAATTTACTAAAAGAAAAGTCATTTAGCACCTAATCAGTAGCTAAAGTCACTAGGAAAAGATCAATGCAATGTATAAAGAATTTAGGATAATGATAATTGTATTATCTTTTTAATTTATGTTGGATTATTTTGGTATTATTTAAGACATCATAAGTGTGTATCATTAGTCCCAGGGCATTTCATGTGAATCATTCTTGCCAACTTTGAAATTTCAAAAATGATTTACTAAGCAAAATGATATGACCATACCAATTGATGCAGAAAATGAATTTGACAAGATCCAACACACATTCATGATAAGAACACTTCAGCAACAAGGAATTAAAGGTGATTTTCTCAACTTGATAAAGAATATCTATAAAAATTCCATGGTTAACATGACACTTAATGGTAAAAAACTAAATGCTCTTCTTCCAAGGTTAGAAACAAGGCAAGAATATTTTTTCTCATCTTATTTAGCATAGCATTGAAAATTCGTGCCAGTGGAATAGGCAAGGAAAACAATATACACACTGGAATGGAAAAAATGAAATTGCTATTATTTGTGTATCTAAGAATCCCAAGGAATCTGAACAAAAATTTCTAGAATGCTTATTGTGAGTTCAGCAAAAACTCTGGATCTAAAAACAATGCACAAAAAATCAATCACATTTATATATACTAACAATAAACATGTGGAAACCAAAATTAAAAACCCAATGGCTCCAAAGAAAATGCTACTCTTAGGTATACACAATGAGACATATATAGGATCTATGTGCTAAAAGTTACAAATGATAAAAGCAATCAAAGATCTCAACATAGTAAAAATAACAATTATTCCCAAACTGATGCATAGGTATAATGCAACTCCTAGCAAAACTTCAGCAAGATTTTTCCATCAACATAAAAATGTTTATATAAAGTTTACAGGGAGAGGCACAGGCCTTTGAATAGCTAAAACAATCTTGAGAAAGAAGAATAAAGTAGGAAGAATCAGTCTATCTCAAATTAAGTCTTACTATAAAGCAATAGTAATCAAGACAGTGCAATATTGGTGGAGGTTTAGACACCTAGATCAATGGAACAGAATAGAAAACCCAGAAATAGACCCCCCACAAATATGCCCGACTGCTTTTTTTCCAAAGGTGCAAAAGCAATTTAATGAAGGAGAGACAGTCTTTTCAACAAATAGTGCCAGAGCAATTGGACATCAGAGCCAAAATTAACTTCGGCCTAAACCTCAGACATTAAACAAAAATTACTTCAAAACAACCACAGACATAAAATGAAAAACGTAAACCATGAAACTTTTATATAAATTCAGAACAGAAACTCTTTCATACCTCAGGATAGGCAGAGTCTTTAGCATTGACACCAAAAGCGTGATACATAAAAGAAAAAATGATAAACCGGGCTTTAGTAAAATTAAAAACTTCTGTGCTAAGAAAGGCCTTTAAGAGGATGAAAAGATAAGCTATGGATTGGGAGAAAATCTTTGTAAACCACATAGGACTACTTTTTCAGAATATATAAAAATTTTCAAAACCCAATAGTGAAAAAACAAATAATCCAATTAGAAAACAGGCAAAAGATAGGAAAAGATATTTCAGCAAAGATGATTTACATATGACAAAAAAAGCACATGAAAATTGTTCACCAAAGGGAAATGCCAATTAAAAACACCACATATCATTTGGTAATCCTGGCCAAAATAATAGTCTCTAGTCCAGTGATGGCGAATCTATGACACGCGTGTCAGAGGTGACAAGTGAACTCATTTTTTTTGGTTGATTTTTGTTAAATGGCATTTAAATATATAAAATAAATATAAAAAATATAAGTCTTTATTTTACTATGGTTGCAAATATCAAAAAATTTCTATATGTGACACGGCACCAGAGTTAAGTTAGGGTTTTTCAAAATGCTGACATGCTGAGCTCAAAAGGTTTGCCATCACTGCGTCTAGTCACTCTGCCTCTCTCTCTCTGCCTCTCTCTCTCTCTCTCCCCCTCCCTTTCTCTCTCTCTCTCTCTCTCTCACACACACACACACACACACATACACACGGATAGATCATTGTAGAACACAGCACTCTACAATGGGATGTTGATGGGGTTGGGGGTCCCAAAGTATGGACCGCACAGAAGGTACTCTTCAGTCTTTCCTAACCAAAATAATAGAATCCAGATGGCATCTTAAAGTGCTGAATAAAATAAATGGAAAATTATAATTCTATATTCAGAAAAAATTATCCAACAAAATTTAAGACAAAATAAAGCCTTTCTAAGAAAAACCAAGACAAGTTTTTACCAGAAGTTTTGCAATAAATAAAAAACCACTAAATGAAGCTCCTCTAAAAGAAAGAAATTGATCCCAGATGGAAGCACAGAAATTCAGGAAGAAAAACAACAATGGGAAGTATTACTCATTGCAGAAAACAATGAAAATGTTTTATCGCTTAAAATAGATATAGAATTAATATAATTAACATTAATAGCAAAAAGACAGTAAGTGGCTAAATGAATTTAAAAGGTTTTAAGGTCCTTGACTTATCATGAAGTACTAAAACGACTAGTTTTAAGTTAGATTCAAATGAGTCAAGAATATTGTAATCTCTAACATAACCACCAAAAGAAGAATAAAAAAATGTACAAGTAATATATGTTTAAAAGATATACACAAAGAGACATATATAGGGTTTTTATGTTCTAAAAATTACACATTAAAAGAGTAATAAAACTGATCAATTTAAAAAGACAAGAAAGAATAATTTAAAAACGTAAGAACAGGATCCAAGTAAAACAATGGTTTGTTTAAATCCAATAATGTTTGTAATTTTATTCTATGTAAAGACATTAAATCCCCCAACTGAAATATAAAGCAAAACAAAATCCCAATATATTCTTTGAGGTAGCAAAAGGTTGAAAGTGAAGAGGCTGTACAATATAGCATGCAAACATGAATTGAAAGAAAGCTAAGGAAGCTATACTACATCAGAGAAAGTAGACAGTAAAGCAAGAAGCATTTAAAAAGTATATTGCAGAATGATGCAAGTCAATTCACTGGGATGATACAATAATTTTAAATGTATATCCGCCATGTGAAAGAGGATGAAACTCTAGCCCAGACCTTTCAACCGAGCTTCTAATTCTTATATCTGGTATCTATCTTATATCAAAACAATCGACTGTTTCCCTTTGCACATGAGACAAAGCCCTGGGCATCTAGTCCCTGCTTATCTCTCCTGTCTCAGCTTTTGCCCCAAAGCATTACCATTCAATGTGCAGGTCAGTCTCGATAGCCTCTGAAATGCTATGTGTCTGTAACTTTGTACATGCTTTAGTTTCCTCATAGAATGTCTGTTTCCCAGTGAGTGTCTTCTCACCCTTCTAAGTTAATACTATATATAGCTAACATTTATCGCATGCCAAATAAGTGCCAGCCCTAAGAGGTAGTTACTATTAGTGTGTCCATTATATAGAGGAGAAAATCAAGACAAAGGACAGGTCATTTGTTCAAGGTTGAACTTGGGATGTATAAGAATTGGGTTTGAATTTAGGAAGTCTAGCTCCAGAGATTACGTTCATAACAATTACACTATAATTCAGGGTTCATATTCTCTAAGCTGCTCTCTCTAACAGTCTCGTGTCCTCTTTACTATATACCAAAGTATCACAGATCCTTTCTTCTCTGCCTCCACTGTCCTTTGCACATATTTATGTCAAAAAGCATTTACCATGCGGAATTTATGATTATTTACTGATTCTTTTACCTTGTAAACTTCCCAAAAATAGGGAAAAGCTCATTGCCTGCATAATAAGTAGCTGGTGAATATTATTGAACAAGCAGTGAAGGAGTGAATAGAAAATATAGTTATTAGGTGAATTTTTGCTTTCTAGCCTAAATTTATAAGGGGGATTCTTTAAATTAAATAAATTTCTTGATTTATAAACTTGTTACTATATTATAAACATTATGTATGTATGAATGTATGTGTATATATATAATTCTTTTATGTTTTTATTGATTTTTAGAGCAAGAGGAAGAGAGAGGATAGAGAGATAGAAACATCAATGGGAGAGAAAGATAATTGATTGGCTGCCTCCTGCATGCCCCCTACTGGGGATCAAGACTACAACCCAGGCATGTGCTCTGACAGGGAGTTGAACCAGTGACCTCCCAATTCCTGGGTTGATGTTCAACTGCTCAGCCACACTGGCCAGGCCATCTATACTAATAAAAGGGTAATATGCTAATTAAACCGGATCAACTGGACATCTTCTGGACGTCCGAATTCCTTCCAAAGCCACGGTGGCAAGGGCCGAGGTAGAGGCAGTTAGGGGCGATCAGGCCGGCAGGGGAGCAAGCAGTTAGGGGGCGATCAGGCCGGCAGGGGAGGGCAATTGAGGGCGATCAGGCAGGCAGGCAAGCGGTTAGGAGCCAGTGGTCCCAGATTGTGAGAGGGATGTCCGACTGCCGGCTTAGGCCTAATCCCACAGAGATCTGGCCTAAACCGGAAGTCGGACATCCCCCAAGAGATCCCAGATTGGAGAGGGTGCAGGTCGGGCTGAGGGATACCCCCCTCCCATGCATAAATTTCGTGCACCAAGCCTCTAGTCTATATATATATAAAAGGCTAATATGCTAAGTGTCCTTCCCTCTGTCCAACGGGTCACTATGACACACACTGACCACCAGGGGGCAGACACTCAATGCAGGAGCTGCCATGATGCACAGAGAAATGACACCGCCAACATGGCACCTACAAAGCAACACTTGGCTTCCCCCATGTGGGACATAGGCCCTGCCACCATCCCATAGCGACAGACCACCAAATCACAGCCAACGCTGCTGAGACCCCGTGGGCTAAAACCCCATGGAGCAAAATGCAGCCCATAGCCCAGCCCAGCCCAGAAATGGTCGCTGTAGGCACTGGGTAATGACATCATGTAGCAACACCCAGCTTTCCCTCCTTAGTGATGACTAGCCTCTTTATAGTTTCTTTAGCCCAGGAACACAACTTGCTTTATAACCAGGTGGAAACAATTTACACTGTAACTAAATGTCTGTGAAGTGTTTTTCTGTGCCTCATCTCATTTGATCCTCACAGAAGTCCTGGAGTAGGTAGATAGCAGACTCAGTGGAATCCTATTTTCTTTTCATTAGCCGGAAAATGGAGATTTAGAAAGCTTAGAAAGTTTACCCAACTGAAAAGAAGTAAGAAATGCTGGACCTTGAAAATGACTTAAGGTTTTCTCACTGCACAAAAGATAGTCAAACACTGCTGCAGTTAAATATTTTACCCTTTGTTCTCCCTGAGTGATCTACAATATAATCTGCTTCATGTTGATATTTACTGTTGTGTTGCTGACAATTACCTGATAGAGAAGTTGTGTTGCTTCACTGGGCTAGAAAAAGTGTAGCTACATCAGAAAGCAGGTCTAATTAAGCAAGTTCATTCTATATATATAAAAGGCTAAGTTGACTTGCGCATGTGCAATACATAAAAAGCTCTCCCTGGTGCCAATCGCACGTGTATGTGTTCCCATCTGTCATTGTCAATCGTGAATTTGGTTGACACTTCTATTATAAAGAAAGGGCGAATAGCGATATTAAAATATTTCTTCTAATTAATTTCCTTTCAATGTGCACGAATTCGTGCACTGGGCCACTATTATATAATATTTTTAAACAAATGACTTTTTGGTTCTTTATAAACCTGTTTTAAAAGCAAATTTAGTTGACTTTTGTGACATATTTGATTGTGAAAACACAATTAGCAGGACAACAATAAAAATATCACTAAACGGCCCTAGCCAGTTTGGCTCAGTGCATACAGCATTGGTCTGCTGACTAAAGGGTCCCAGATTTGATTCCAGTCAAGGGCATGTACCTCAGTTGCAGGTTCATTCCTGGCTCTGGGAGGCAACCAATCATGTGCCTCTCACAGTGATGTTTCTCTCTCTATGTCTCTCCCCCTCCCTTCCATTCTCTCTAAAAATCAATGGGAAAATATCCTTGGGTAAGGATTAACATACATAACTAAAATATTTTAAATGCTGCCTCAAGGGTAGGTTTTTAGTAGAAAAATGCTTCTCTAGCTAAAAACTTTCGATGAAAATGACCTTAGGTCTGTTACATAAGAAAATTTAATCTTAGATTTTAGCAGACAGAGCAAAATTCATAAATTTGTAAAATTCAGGACACATTAGTGTACAGCAATACTATTTTAAAAAAGTAAAACTACTCAACATTGGCAATTACAAAATCAAAACTTAATCAAAAGTTGAAAATGTTCTGTTTAGAGGGGTCAGGATCAATAGCAATGTGCTACTTAGTACTCATATATAGGTTACAATAAAAAGATGTGAGATTTATAAAATCAGGCCATGCATTGAATAGCTTTTTAATAATTATTAAAACAAGAAATTGTTTATTGTTCTTGTGGATATATTAGGTTGTGCATGGTGCTATGTGTATTTCAACTTTTACTAGTCTGGTGGCAATATTATTTCATTGACACAGGGACTTTTTTTCCAATTCTGCTCTAAACTTATTAAGGAACATTGGCTTAGTTCCCCAATTTATAAATTAAATTATATGCTAAGAATAGCACTCAGGGTTACATCATAAAAACAAATGTCTGAATTTCTTCATTTTGTTAAACTGTTGTGGTAAGGAATTTTTCTAAATTGGAGGCCATAATATGGGACTAGAGTTCTTTGATTATAGAGATTTATTATTCTTATATTCCAATTCAATTATCCTATATAATAAAGAGCTAATATGCTAATTAGACCAAACAGCAGAACAACCATCTGGATGACCTTCTGGAAGAAGCCGGGGCAGCGAGGGCTGAGGCAACCAGGGCTGCTAGGGCCAAGGCAGCCGAGGCTGCGAGGGCCGAGCCCCTTGCACAAATTTCATGCATCAGGCCTCTAGTAATTTACATAACTGTGTTAATTCTTTACCATTATGCCATGCAAAGCCAATAAAACATGTGACATTTGTCTGTCAACAGAAGACAGCTAATTGGCTTTTACTGCTTATATAATATACTAGAGGCCTGATGCACAAAGATTAGTGCAAGAATGGGCCTTCCTTCCCCTGGCTGCTGGCACCGCCTTCGCTCCAGCCAGAACCGCCTTTCCGCCTTCGCTCCAGCCTAGCGCAGCCTTTTTGCCTTCATTCTGGCCCAGAGCCACCTTTTCGCCTTCCCATGCTGCCCAGAGGCCCGGAGCGGCTGGGGAGGTGCAGAACGCTTACGTCGTCACCATGGCGATGATGCAAGCATCCTGCCTCGCCCCCCGCCACTCGGTGCCTGCATATGCAAATTAACCTGCCATCTTTGTTGGGTTAATTTGCATACTCACTCCTGATTGGCTTGTGAGCGTCATGAAGGTATGGTCAATTTGCATCTTTCTCTTTTATTAGTGTAGACTAGAGGCCCAGTGCATGAAATTCTGCACTCAGGGGGGTCCCTCAGCCCAGCCTGTGCCCTCTCATAGTTTAGGACCCCTCAGGGGATGTCCACCTGCCAGCAGTCAGACATCCCTCTCGCAGTCCGGGGCTCTCGCAGTCCAGGACCCTTCGGTCCTTACCACCTGCCTACAGAGGAGGTGGGAGAGGCTCCTGACACTGCTGCTGCACTCGCTAGCCAAGAGCCCGGTTTCAGGCTGAGTGGCACTCCCCCTGTGGGAGCACACTGACCATCAGGGGGCAGCTCCTGCATTGAGCGTCTGCCCCCTGGTGGTCAGTGCCCATCATAGTGACTGGTTGACTGGTCGTTTGGTCATCCAGTTGTTCAGTCACTTAGGCTTTTATATATATAGATTGTATTATAAAATACATATATTGTACATATATATGTATAAAATATATGCATAGATATTTCATGTACTATAATAGTAAATATAGTACTATAATAGTAAATATAGTACTATTTGTAAATATAAACATTTATAATATAAATA
>NW_005871169.1:2759070-2842936 GCF_000147115.1 Myotis lucifugus | reverse complement strand
GCGGACTGAAAGGTCCCAGGTTCGATTCCGGTCAAGGGCCTGTATCTTGGTTGCGGGCACATCCCCAGTGGGAGATGTGCAGGAGGCAGCTGATCGATGTTTCTCTCTCATCGATGTTTCTAGCTCTCTATCCCTCTCCCTTCCTCTCTGCGGAAAATCAATAACATATATATATATATTAAAAAAAATGAAGAATACAGTCCTATAAACATAATAATGTTTTGTTTCTAAAAAACTGATTTACAGCCAAAGAATTTTTAAAAATGTTTACTGCTAACCAGATATAGCTTGCATGCTCCTGGGGACACTACACCAAAGGCAGGCTGATCTGAGTAACGATAATGATTATAGGGAATTTATGGTTACAAAAAATTTAACCCAAAAGGTCCAATTATCTGAGAAAACTGGGTTACATTTTGGGGAGGTCTGGCATGGCTTAAGTTATAAATAATAACTGTTTCCAAGCTCTTATTTACCTGAATATTTTTCAAAATGTTACCTTATAATTTACCATTAATTCACTTTTATCTCTTAGCTTGGTCTCCATAATAGCATCTGGTCACATGGGAAGGGGGCGGGCATGGACTCTGATACTGGAATATATTTTAATAAAAACCTTTCCTTTATTTTTGCTGATCTGGAATTTTACTCCTGTCTGTTTGCTTTTGTAAGGTTTGGGTGAACTAAGCATTTGTTAGTTTCTTTATCCTCTTTCCACATTCTCAGCCCAGCCAAAAACCCTTTTCAGTAAAACCCACAAAGGACAAACTGCAGATAACCTTGTCTTTGGCATCAGCTCCCAGGAGAAGTCCAATCACTAGTGAGAGACTTACAAAGGGCGGAAGTAAGTTGAGTCTAGTTTTCTGCAAATGGGTTTACAATTCCAGCTCATCTCATTCTCAGGCTTTAGCAGAGAGAACAAATGACATTAAGAGAATAGACAAACAACATGCTTTCTAGTAATACCCCCATTATTGCTAAACCCCGAGCTATTTGACAGTGACTTATAAAATTATTCAAGCTATAATTCAACTATTTTATTGCACTTGTACTTCTAAAAGAAATGTGGTTTTGCAGCTTATATCAGGCTGCTAAGAAGTAGATAGCGACATATACACATTGATGTTTATTGTCATTGAATATTTTTAAGTTTATTCTTGTATTGTTTTGCTACAGAATTTTAGAATGCCTCTCAAGGTCCAAACTTAACATCAAAACTGTGAAACTTAAAAATAACTAGAAGTCAAAAGGAAGGTGTCATGTCTTTATATTTTTCTCTATTTCTTGTGATCATATTTTCCATCACTGGGGCCCAGTCTCATCAGCTTTCTCGGTCTCGCTTTCCATCTTCCCTGTTCCCTCTCACTAGTGAACTCTTGTTCGACTCCCTCAACATCATCCCGCCTCGGCCCTGTTTTCCTTTAGCACCTTTGAGAGGAATTTCCAGATGTTAAGGTAGCAGGTAAAAACCTAGAGGCCAGACACACATGACCCAAATGTTGAGTCTGATCTTATATTCCTAAATCTGTAAGAGTGAAAGTGATCCAATTTACTATCCCAAGTAGTAGCTGAACTACATGAACCACAATTGCATTTTGAGAGTGAAGCATATCTAGGTATAAAATAATGTATAAAATGCTGTATACACTGAGTGGCCAGATTATTATGATGGGCCAGATTATTATGACCACCCCATCAGTACTTCATTGACACTTCCAAAAATAATGAATATTGAAAACTTCCTAAGCAAATACTCTCAAGGTTTTATTATTATTATTATTATTATTATTTGCATAACTAATTCACTTCATTGTACTGATGGGGTGGTCTTAATAATCTGGCTGGTCATAATAATCTAGCCACTCAGTGTATATTATGTATAACATAATGTAATTATAAAGTGGGCATGATTTATTCACGTACTCTTTAATTTGTCCATGGAGTCAATATTGTTGGAGTGACGATTATGTGTTAAGCCTCTGCAAGGCCTTAGAATTAATCAGAATTAGCTTTTTATTTCAGATTTAAGTTATGAAATATACTTTAAGGCTTGCGGGTAAGATTTCATTGCAAAATGAGTAAGAACCAGAAACCATTGTAACAGGAAGTGGTCCTGTTGATAGTAATGACCTGTCACTCCTCCCCCAGTTTAGAGATGAGGTGGGTGGGCCTGGAGCCCTGCAGAAAGCCAGGACTTCAGTATTACTTTCTAACACAGACTTTCTCTTTGACACGTCGGCACTTTACAGAACTGTCTACTCCATCCCCATCACATTCTGAAAAGATAGAAAGTGGTCATACTTCAAACTGACTCTTTTTAGTGGATAAAGTTGAGCCCAGAATTATTATAGGACTTTTCTAAAGCATCTCACCAGGCAATGACGTAATGAAGCAACTGGGTCCTGGCTACCTACTTTCTGGTCAGCAGCGCTTTCAATTTTGGGCGATTCACCTAGTAGACCGTGATTGACTTTGTCCTTGTCAAACATGCACTTTGGTATTATTGCTTTTCTTTCATAGCAAAAGTGTGTGAGTCTGATTTAATGTCAACTGACTCATTCTCCGTATGACAAATACTCCAGATGAAGGAAGATGGATAGTGGCCTTTATCCTCAGCACGTGGGCTCTGAGCTACAAGGGGCCAGGAGTGTTAGTCATGTGTCCAGGACATGAACCTCTGGTCACTGATGTCCCCTGGTCCCTAATATTGCCATCGTCTCCAGGGCAACGCCTTGTCCTTCTAGGTCTAGGATGTTATCCTGAAGGGGTCATGCCTCACACTCTCCTTGGCAACTCACATATCCAAATGCCTGTGAACTTCATACCTTATTGGGCCAAGTTCAGTTTCTGAGTCTGACATTTTGCCTAAGTGTTACACAATATATTGCTTTAGAAACAAACTAAATGACTGTGGTACTCCACAGTAAATACATGTACTGTAAATCCTTGATCTAACCTATATCCACCAGTTTGGTGTCTAATGTGATGAGCACATCACGAATAGGCTGACTGAGCAGCACTGTGTGATGACACCACTACAGTAAACAGATGTGGGGTTTTGCTGGTTTAAAAACACATTTGCAAGTCTTAAGTGCTTCATGAGTGAGACAGGTGAGCAAGGTCATGGCCAAAGCAGATCCTGTGGTAAAGGAGGGGCAGAATCTCAACCAGCAGAAGTTAATAGAATAAAAGGATACTAGTAAGTGTAGATTCTGTACCGTGGAGCGTGCCCACCTCAGCCAAATCCACAGGACCCGTGGCTTTTGAACTTTATGAGGTCAGCGACACTGTTGACAATGAGATAAAAGCTACATACTTTCTGGAGAAAAAGGCTCCAATTTGGAGATACTTGCAGGGTTTCGCAGATCCCCAGGGCCCAGTATGGTCATTTTGCTGGTCGTCAGTCATTTGGGATCAATTATTCATGTCGTGTTGGAGTGCAGGGAGCAAGAGGAAGGCAGACTCCACTGCAGCTGGAGGTCAGCTCCTGGATGTGCCTGCTCTGCCTTCCCGCCCTGTGTCCCACCACGCGGCCCTTCACAGCGCAGCTCCATGAAAGAACAGGCCCGGTTTCCCTCCACATTTAGTAATTAACAGCAAACCAGGGGATATTTCCCCAAAATGTGTCCAGGCCCGTTAGCAATGCAAATATAACACATGCACGAGGAGAGTTTACCTGATAATCACATAATTATGTGAGCTGGCTCTTTACTAATTTCTGAGAAATTAAAACAGATGTTTATAAAGTATCGCCAAGTGTGTAATCTAAATAGTAAAACTGCAAATCTCTAGTGTTTTAAGATAAACTGAACTGAGATGTTGCAGACTAAAACAGTTTCCTCTTCACATCAACTGTTTACTCTGTGAAGAGACTGTTTTCCGGGCTGAAGTGACTGCGCTGGAAACAAGAAGCCGCTGTGTGGCCCACAAAGTTGCTTCTCCTCTTTATGGGGGACACAGGGTGGCTTTACATGGATGGGATGGATGTGAAGGGTGCATCTAGACCTGTAACTAAAATAGCTCATATGATGCTGAATGAAATATGTCAGTTAGAAAAAGCTAAGACCCATATGATCTCACTCATATGTGGGATATAAAACTGAAACTCGTGAACACAAACAGCAGTGTGGTGGTTGCCAGAGGGAAGGGGTTGGGGGAGAAGTGGATCCAAATACATGGTGACAGGAGAAGATTTGACTTTGGGTGGTGGACACACGTGCAATATACAGATCTTGTGACATAGAAACCCAGCCTGAAACCTATATGACCATATTAACCAATGTCATCCCAATAAATTTAATTAAAAAGGGGAAATAAAAAAAATGTACATCCAAAAAAAAAGAATAAACTCAGTGTTTCACATAATCACAGCTATAAACCTACTTTTGTATTTTACCTTGTCCCTATGGATTTGCCTATCCTGGACATCCTATCTAATAAAGAGGGAATATGCTAATTTACCCCGACTCTGTCACAAAGATGGTGGCACCCACAGCCAATAAGGAGGGAATATGCTAATTGACTGCCCCACCCTCAAAGATGGAGGTGCCCACAGCCAATAAGGAGGGAATACGCTAATTGATTGCCACACTCTCAAAGATGGCGGTGTCCACAGCCACAAGATGGCAGCACCCAGTCCCCTCAGCCATGTGCCTGCCTCTGGAGTCCCCCAGTCCCCTCAGCCCCCCAGGGCCGCCCGAGGCTCAGGTAACCAGGGCCGGCTGAAGCTTGTGCTGCTAGCAGTGGCAGCAGCAGAGGTGTGATGGGGGCATCGCCTTCCCCTGATTGCCGGGTCACCTCCTGCCCCTGAGGGCTCCCAGACTGTGAGAGGGGGCAGGCTGGGCTGAGGGACCCCCCCTCCAGTGCATGAATTTTCATGCACTGGGCCTCTAGTTTCATATAAATGGACATACAAAAAAATAAAAGATTTCATAAACTCCAGAATTCAATCTATTCTTATTCTTCCTCCCCTATTCCTTGCCACAAACAACAACAAAAAAACAAAACAAGATTAAAATTCTGCAGATGAAAGGTTAATTCAGATGTAAGGTCTTGAAAGCTTTGTGACACCATACAATTCAAAATTATGACACTTGGGTTTTCGATAAAAAATTACCACTGAAAATTACCTAAATATTTCCAAGTGATTGATGATGTTTGAAGATGAAGAAGAGGTAGAAGTCACCATCATGACATGCAGCCATGAGCTCCATTTCTGCTCTCTACACATCGACCCTTTCTCTAACTGTGACCAGGGAAATTCTAATAAACTGAAAGTGTTCGATGCTCAGGGATGAACGGTGCCTCTGACAGTAAGATTTTTCCTTCTGTGCCATTTCAGTGCAGTAAAAATCACAATAAATCCAAAAGTGTCTTCTTTGTAGCCCAGAAAAACATAGTAATTTAATGAGGCTGGGGAGCACTAGCTAGCTGGCAGGTCTCACACAGATGAAGGCGTGTGGAATGCTTTGAGACTATTTCAATGGCCATGTGAGAAAGCATCAGGAAAAAGAAAAACCTGAAAGCAGGTAACAAGAGCTATGCAAATATATGCCATTTGACTCTAAAGTCTGTGCTAAAGGCAAGAGTTTGTGAGTTCTTTTGCACAAAAACAATCTCCAAGGGAAAATTAATTTTTCTTTCAGCCTCCTGTGTTCTGCCCCTGAGACTTGCTTTCAAGTTATTGGTGATATCACTAAGTAGGGTAGGTGGCAAAGTGATTTTCTGATGCAATTTGTCATGATATCCGTGGCTTACCATGAAGCCTTTAAAACACGATCTAATTGCTTCCCTCAAGAAATGCACACACAAAAAAAACTCATGCCAAATGCAAAGAAGTTTAAGGTAAGCTCTGCTTTGAATCGGAGGCATGAAGGTTATCCACAGGATGGGGTAAAGAGAAAGAAAGAGTTTGAACAATAAGTCAAGATTCTTATTGTGGAAGTTTCCCAGGTTTCTCTGAGATGAGAGTTCACAGAAGATGTGATTTGTTTGGTGACCTGTTCATTTCCAGAACACTGATCAAATGGAAAAATCAACACATTTTCCAGCGTCAAATATAAATGACCTAGATTGTGCCACTGATGCTGTGACTATAGATAAACAGAGGATTGATTAACTACCTTATATGATTTAAAGTTCTGTGTTGATTTTATATAGATAATTATTTCTCACACGGAGTGGTAATAAACCAGGGTTCTATTTTTTATTGATCCACACATTTAGCTTTTCCCTTTACGTCTAGATCATTATTTCCAGCCCAAATTGTTTCTTAAGCTTCAACTTCCTCCTGTATTCTTCATTTAGTTATCTCATAGGCCCTCCAACTCCAAATGCTCCAAATTAAATGTAATATTTCTTCCCGGAATCATAGTCTCCTAAGGCACCCTATCCAACAAGTTACTCATAAGAAGTCATCAACAACTTATGTCCTCGTGTAATATATCAAGTTCCAAATGCTGTATTTCCAATGTATTCTAACTTCTGAATACCTCTGGGATCTCTACCCTTTCTTCTCTTTCTATTCCTGTTGTGTTAATTTGAACCTCCAACATTTCCCATCCGAAATTCTATGATAAGCTTCTTCCTTCTCAGGCCAGAGGGTCCTCTGTGCTTTTCTCCAGCCTAGTACCACTATGATCTTTCCAGAAGTCATCTGACCATTCAGTCTTTACTTAACATTTTCCAAGGATCTTAACCATTTTAAGGATAAAGTCAACATAGGCTATGGGTCCTCTGTCTTGATCTGTGCCTAGACTGCCTTTAGGCTCAACTTTCACCATTTTCATGGATGATTAATAAGGTTTGGGTCTTATTTCAGATGGTTGTGTAGACAGACTTTACCTTAGTATACTATAGAAGTACACTTGTTGAGTAATTTTTTTAAAAAATCAGAATACATTATTAGTAATTTTAAAAACCAAAACTTTATGTGACATTCCTCTAAACAAATGAAAAGCAACTTTAGTCAGGTGAAATAAAATAAAGCAAAAAATAACAGTCATGAAAAATAGATTTACATGTCCAAAATTCTTACCCAGTGTCTGCCGGAAAGTTATCACCCAACCTCTTGCTGTTTGAAATGCATCTGTCTTGAACACCAGGAGCATACTGTTATTACTGCTCTTAACATTTGGTGGAAGCTTAGAACCACAGAATTTGCCAAGAAGAGGATCACTGATGTTGTAACCATCATAAATTGCCAGGTAGTCTTGGGAGCAGGAGGTGGAGAGAGCCACATCAAAATGAGTGAACCTGTAAGATGAATCTTATTAATACTGATGTTCTTCATTTGGATTTCCATGAAATAGTACCTTGAGTTTTTGTCTTTTTTTAAAAAAAAAGACAAAAGGCTAAACGTGAATGTCCAAGTTTTATTTAATAAGAAATATTAGAAACAGTATACTAATCAGTTCAAAAGTTTAGCCAAATTTTTTTTGAGTAATTCAATATGTCAAAAATCGTGATAAGCACTTGGGATATAAAAATAAATTAGATATGGCCCTGAACTTCTAAGAGTTTATAATCAAGGACATATTAATTCTCCTGAGATTAAGTTTTGACAAGTTTAACTGCTATCTATCATTTCAGCAACACTTTAGTATTTCAGTCTCATTGAAAGTATGGCACTTACTCTATTCTCTTGTTATTTGGGGGCCATCAAGTGGTACTATCATCCTATTCTTTACTTATGGGAAGATGCTAACAGAGTGGAGGAAATACTGGTTTTAAAATCAGAGCTCCATTCTTATTCCCACAGTCATTGTTTCCTTCTTTGAAAATGGAGTTTAGAGTAAAGTTAACTGAAACAATAGGCAAAAACCAAACCGTGGTGTCAGGCATATAACAGATGTTCTTAAAAAACAAGTGATCATTATTGCAACCCAGGTACATGCCCTTGACCGGAATCGAACCTGGGACCCCTCAGTCCGCAAGCCGACGCTCCATCCATTGAGCCAAACCGGTTTCGGCAGAGCTCCATTCTTATTCCCACAGTCATTGTTTCCTTCTTTGAAAATGGAGTTTAGAGTAAAGTTAACTGAAACAATAGGCAAAAACTAAACCATGGTGTCAGGCATATAACAGATGTTCTTAAAAAACAAGTGATCATTATTATCATTTTGAAAATGAGGAATATGAAATAAGTTATTTCTCATAAAATAAATTTAAAAATTGAAAAGTCGATGGTAGAAAAGAATAAACTAAATTCTCTTGAATCTTATTTGATTGCCATAACCAGAAATTCACATTTAAGAATACTGTGGTGGTCCCAGGAACTTCACCACATATCTTGGCTCTCTGCCTTCTGATATTTGCTTAGGACTGCCTTTCTGTGTACACTCTGAGCTTTGACATGGCCCTAAGACTCACATCTCCATGGCCAAAGCAAGTTTTAGGTGTGATAGGTTCTACCTTTTGGAAGAATTTTATGAAACCACCACTCAGTTTGCCACATTGCCTGCCCACGGCAGTAATGATCCTGGAAGCAAATGCAGAAATGAAGTGTCCATCAGCCTGAGCCCCTCAGTGACCACAGGGAGCCAGGCCTCTGGGCAGCCACATTGGACATACTCATTCGAGTGAGAAATAAACTCACTGAGTTAAGCTACTGTGCCTTCAGGTTGTTTGTTATCACTTATAACCTATCCTGACAGATACATCCTTAACTTTTCTTTTCTTTTTTAAAAACATATTTTATTGATTTTTTACAGAGAGGAAGGGAGAGGGATAAAGAGTTAGAAACATCGATGAGAGAAGAACATGGTTCAGCTGACTCCTGCACACCCCCTACTGGGGATGTGCCCACAACCAAGGTACATGCCCTTGACTGGAATAGAACCTGGGACCCTTCAGTCCGCAGGCTGACACTCTATCCACTGAACCAAACCGGTTAGGGCCCTAATTTTTCTTATGGCCTAATATGGTATTTTCTTATGGCCTAATATGGTATTTTAGTCTAGGCCTTATGCTCTGTCATTTCAAATAACTATTCACAGAGTTCCCAAATAAGCAAGGCCTTCTAACATGTTTTTTTTCTTCAGGATTTTATGACTTGTTTACTAATGGCTTACTTTTTAAAATTTTGTTTAAATTATTTATTATTTGGAAAAAAATAAAATAAGTTATTTGCTCTCCTGACCTCATTTTTACACTCTTCTGCTTTCTTCGTTTTCTTTTGCTAGCAGCTGTAATAAATAACACATAGCACAGAGTAATTTGATAATATTTAACAATAAAATACTTGGAAGAGCTTTAAGAAAAAAAGAATCAATTTTTATTTTTTCAAAAAGGTTCCATTGGCTGATTTTTTCAAACTGATGATGAAGATCCAGATGAAAAAATTATTTAACCACACTTAATATTAAATGTTCTTGTAAAGGAAGATGAAGGCAGAACAATAGCTAGATAATTTCCACTTTTATTCTCAATAGGCAACATATTTATTTTCTACAACATAAATTTACAAAGAAAAAGAACAATTTGAGTGTCTAGGAGGACTCAAAGCTATTTTGGCTTTTTATTTTGCACCATTTTCCCAAAAGAGCAGAGAAGCTTCCTGGAAAAACCCCTTGGGCAGAAATCCCATGGAATATCCCATGGCATATTTTGAGAGCCTTCCTACAAGGAAGTATGTTTTACTAATGTCTACAACTTCTGCAGCACCTAGAATACTAGAATAATATCTGTTTCATAGACAGTAATCTCAGAAATGTTACAATAATTTATTTTTCAAACATGGTGATATAAACTTTGATATAGTGTGAGGCCCAGAGCCCAGGCAGGAAACAGAAAGAAAAACACACACATGCATACACACACACACACACACACACACACACACACACTAACCATAATCCTATACATGTAAGAAACAAGTGTTGGGCTATAATGGCAAATGGCAAGAACCATTCCTTATGCTTCCATTCTGGGCAGGCCATCCCTTCATAGGCCTCCTGCACTGGTCATTTGGCAATGTTTTTTTTTCTTTTTTTTTGTTTGTTTGTTTTTTTGTTCCTAGGATTTAAAGGACTTTTTGGCTCTGGGGCACAGCTTCCTTACTAATCGTCCCAGGTGAGATCTGCAGTTTCCTTCAAGGCCCTGCCTATAGACCACTCGCTGTCTGACACAGGAACCAAATCAAGCTTGATGAGACCTGTCTTACAGTCCATGGACCCAACTGGTACACGAGGCCTCTGGAGGTGAATTGCAGAGACTTTATGATTTTTAGTGGGAGGTGGGTAGGAGTGGTCCTAGCCCATCAAGCTCCTATAAAAGTTCTATATTGCTGCGAACTCTACCACAAACTGTATATTCCTGAATACCCGTTTAGATGAAAGCAATGTGGGACTTTATCACTGGAAAACTGGAGGCTACATTCCCTTCATCAGACTTGGGAGAAAGCAGGATTAGGGATAATTCCACTGATGTGAGATATCTTGAATAGCACCAACATAGAGGTGTTCTGATACACAAAAATACACTTCTTAAGTAGTTAGAAGAAATTTTACCCTTTCAGAGATAGCATAGGAATATACTAGAGACATGGTATTGGGAGGAAACCTGACATGGATTCAGATATTGACCCTTCATTTAATAGTGCATCACTTTGGGAAAGTTATTTAACCTTTCTGGAGCCTCAGTTTTTTTTTTATCAATACAATAAGATTAATAATATATACCTTATATGCCTGTTTTAAGAAATGAATAACAGAATTATGGAAAGTGTTAAAGGTTTTTCTGTGTGTATAAGTGCCCAACAACTGGAAACTCTTTCTCTTACCCTTGGATTTCAAGATTGTCTTATAACTTTACACCCATTATAAGCTCCTTTGAAACTGTTAGAAAATTATAGCAGTCATTTTAACGGGTGGAGTGCCTGTTTTTCTTCCTTACCTGGTAACCATGCGCTATTGGCCTGTGTGGAGGGTAGGAGGCCTGTTTCCCAGGTTTCCACAAGGACCTCAATCTCCCTTCCTCCCTTCTATGTTCTGATGAGAATCAATGCTCTCCATTATTAAGGAAAGCCTAGCTGTAAATCAAGCTAAAATGGTTTTCTTAAGAAGGTGAATTTGTCTTACATACTTGAGCAGAATCACTTTGTTGTCTCTCACAGTGATGTTATACAAGCAGTACATGTTGTTAGGGTAGTCTGAGTATGAATAGGCAGGGCTTTTGATGATTCCAGTGGAGAAGTTGAACACACCACCACAGGCTGCAATGAAAGATGGAAATATGCAGAGAACAATTAGTACTCGCACCATGGAAAAATAGTTTTGAAATAACCTTTACTACTGTACCTTTTTCTCCTGAGAGATAACTATTATTTCTTTCTTAAAGCAACTTAAAGCTCCCTTCAATGTGCTTACAATTAATTCTGATTTTTCTACCAAGGCAGAAGGAGGAAACAGTATGGTGAGAAGCAGGGAAGAATATTTAAGGCACATCTTGGATGGAATAAGTCTGAGTCAAATTAATGGCCAGAGTGAAAACAATGAGGAGAAACATTTCACATGTTGGGTGTAACTGTCCCTTCTCTATATTTAATTCATAGGCTCAGAGGGATGACAGTGATAACTGGAAATGTAGAAAAGGCAAACAGAATCCAAGGCACATTGTGGGCATATGAACCCAGGAAAGTCTGCCCACTAGAAATCTTCAATATCGATTCGAGTTTCCTCTGTCAAAGATAGGCTATTAGAAAGTGAAGTACTGGAAATCATTTTTGGAACATTTGAGCGTAGTTCCCTCTGTGGGCCCAAATTCATAGCTCCTGGGTCCTATGCATTTCTATTTAGCGTGAGGCTGGTAGGGATTCTACTTGCCCACATTGCTGTTACTGGCCCTCAGCAGCATGAGGAGGCCAAATAAATTACTGTTCCCATCCACAGAGAAGACTGGAACATTTACTTACTCATGATAAAGGGCCTTCACAGTTCATTCATGTGAGCTGCTACCTGAGTCCTGACCCCATTTGTAAAGTGTTATTGTCTGTGGCTTTGTAGGTCTGTTGGCACAACCAGAATAGAACTGAGCAATGGGCATCCCCCCAGTTGTCTTATTGATAAAGAAATAGATTATTTGTTTTATTCTTTTGGTACAACTGGTGTTTTGGAAAGTTACATCATTGCTTTATATTCTTTTAGCCTTTAATCCCTCATTTTTCTAAAACACTGTGTGCAAACTTCCACACAGCCACCAGTAGAGTCTCATATGAATGAAGTGGGAAAAAACACTGTCAGGAAACTAACCAACCAAGTTTATTGCAGGAGAAGAAAGGGCTACTCAAAATAGGGAAATATGGTTTCATGATTTTCAAATAAGCAGGTTGAATTGTCTTTAAAGAATTAAAAGATCCTGGTAGCCACAGAGGCCTTTGCCCAGTGATTACTTGTCTTCTCACTTTGACTTTGACATGAGAAGCTGCAAATTATCAATGTTTCCTTTCCCTTTAAAGCAGCGGTTCTCAACCTGTGGGTTGCAACCCCTTTGGGGGTCAAACGACCCTTTCACAGGGGTCGCCAAAGACCATCGGAAAACACATATATAACTAGATGTTGTTTTTGTGATTAATCACTATGCTTTAATTATGTTCAATTTGTAACAATGAAAATACATCCTGCATATCAGATATTTACATTATGATTCATAACAGTAGCAAAATTACAGTTATGAAGTAGTAACGAAAATAATTTTATGGTTGGGGGTCACCACAACATGAAGAACTCTATTAAAGGGTGGCGGCATTAGGAAGGTTGAGAACCATTGCTTTAAGGCCTGCGCTTTTTGTATGTTGTTGAAAAAAATCCTACCAGAAGACCATAAAGATATTCTTTTAGTTTTTTTCTTAATTTTATACAAATTGCTTTTCTTTTTGTTAATAATCCTCACCTGAGGATACATCTTTATAGATTTTTAGAGAGAGAGGAACGGGAAGGAGAGAGAGAGAGAGAGAGAGAGAGAGAGAGAGAGAGAGAGAGAGAAACATCAATAGGATGCCTCCCAAATGAGCCCCGACCAGGGTTCGAACTGCAACTGAGGTATATATGTGCCCTGACCAGGAATCAAACACTCAATCTTGTGTGTGTGTGTGTGTGTGTGTGTGTGTGTCTGTGTGTGTGTGTGTGTGTGTGTGTACAGGCTGATGCTCTAACTGAGCCAGCTGGCCAGGGCCAATATTGCTTTTCACATTAGCAAACTGACGAAATGAAATGGGCATCTGGATAGTCCAGGCCAAAAAAGTCACTTCAAAGTAATGTCCAAACAGCTAAAGATAGCAGGAATGTTCATTTTAACTTAAATTATCAAAATAAATCTCAACCTTCCGTTTGATTTTCAAAGAGTAGCTCTAGCCAAAATTCATGAAAAAGAGCCTCCCCATTTCTTAAAAAGTAAAAATGTCTAAGTATTTTTGGATCATGAACCTAATTGATCATTTTTACCCTTAAAGTTTTTGCATTTCAAATTGGTGATTTATGAATCACAATTAAAACTCCTGAGGACATTAGTCAAGAAAAATATTTCACACATCATTATGGCTACTCACAGGTTATCTGGTAGGAAAGCTTAAATCCGAAGTCGGTGGTGTGCGAATTAGAGTAGAAGTTAAGCAGCACTGGACCAGAGATGGTAACAGGAGACAGAACCTCATCACCACACACGGTAGCAAAAGGTGTGGAGGCTACGCTGTGGCCCCTGATAATGTGCAGGCCGTCATTGTCACAGCTTCCCGTTACGGCTGAGCGAGCTGTAGGAAGCATGGAACAACCAGCATTTTAATCAGAAGCAACATAAACAATCAATGCGGTAAACACCAAACAAAAATGTAATGAAGATTCATGCAACTTACATAGAAATGTTAAGTCCCTATTTAATTGGTTTCCTGAGGTTTACCCTAGTGACAAAACCAGCACAGGCGTGAGGACACAGGTACTGGTAGAACTTCACAACAGATAAATCCACTTTGAAATAACCCAGAATTTTCTTCCTTTATCAAATGGTTCCTTAATTCAGTGATTATAAACTGGGAACAATTTTGCCTCCCAGGGACCTTCAATAGTACCTGAAGACACTTTTTGCTGTGCGCGGGGGTACACACTGGCACGGAGTGGGTAGAGCCAGGGATGCTGCTGAGGATGCTGCAATGCTCTGGGCAGCTCCATGCTCCTGCCCTGAAGCCACAGCAAAGGTGGCCTGGCCCCAAATGCCCACAGGGCTGCTCCTGAAAAACCCGGCTTTCACTTGAGCTATGTACAGATAAAGAACTCCCACCACGGAGAGATAATTAGAAATTCCTTAATATTTTTTGAACAATGGTTATAAATGTTCATACAATCAATATTAGCTTGAGTTCAGTGATTGTAAAATATATATCATCATTTTGTTTTCTCATTATAAATAAGTTCCAACCCACCCTAAAGAGAAATAAAAAAAAGCAGAATAAACAAAAATTATAAAGCCTTTTATTACCACAACTTATGCAGTCATCTTTATATGTTAATTATACGGTTAAAGCATTAATTGGGATCATATTGAACATGCTCTTGCATAACTCAATTTTTATTAACCAAAAATAACGTAACACATGCAGTTTTATGTGATTAAATATTTTTCTAAAACATTAAATTTAGTAGATATAGCAAATTCTGACACATAGATGCACCCTTCTGTGTTCAATTAATCCCTAGGATTGATAATTCTATTTTTCCCACTGTTTGTGATAAAAAATGCTGTTGAAACAAACATTCTGTACATAAATATTTGTGGAAGTTTCTCATTATTTCATTAGAATACATTTTTAGAAGTCGAGTTATTGGTACTGAAGTAAGTCTTTTTCAGGTTTCTCAAATGGCCCTTTGCGAAGGTGTTACCAGCTGACAGTCCCTTTAGATAGCTGACATCTCCCCCAAACTACATTTTCATCCCCCATAGAGAAACCTTGTACCTGTTCAAAATAGCTCCCCACCTACCCCTCCCTATTTACTTCTCCCCACCCCTAGGCAGCCAACTCCGTACTAACTTACTTTCAGTCTGTATGGATTTGTCTGTTCTGAACATTTTGAATAAATAGAATCATATAATATGTGGCCTTTTGCAACTGGATGCTTTTACTTAACATAATGTTTTTGAAGTTCATTCATGTTGTAGCATAGGGTCAATACTGCATTATCTCCGAGGCTGGATGGTATTCCATGGCATATACAGACCACATTTTGTGTATCCATTCAGCAGCTGATGGACGTTTGATTTGTTTCTGCTTTTGGCTATTATGAATAATATGGTTATGAACATTCATGTACAAGGTTTTGTGTGGATATGTTTTCAATTATTTTGAGTATATAATAGGAGTAGAATTGCTGACTTGTATGGCAACTCTGTGTTTAATTTTTTGAGGACCTATCAGGTTGTTTTCCAAAGAGGTTGCACCATTTTACCACACCACTAGAAATGCATGAGGGTTCCAATTTCCCACATAATTACCAACACTATGATTGTCTGTCTTTTTTATTATAGCCATCCTTGTGGGTTTGAAGTGGTAGTTCACTGTGGTTTTGATTTGCATTTCCTTGTGACTAATTAGGCTTAGAGTCTTTCATTTCCTACTTGACCAAATATTATAATTTTCTCAATTTATTGAGTCAGGCTTTGAGAAACTAAATTTTAATATTTTATATAATTGCATGCTATGACATGGTGGACTCTGAAACCAGACTACCTGTTTGCTATCAGAACACTCTTATAAATTAAAGAAATTATTATATACATTTATGTTGTAATTTCAAGTCCCCTGGCCATAGGTTTTGCTTCAAGGCAGGTTGGGGGGCATGTGACCTAAGCCAATTCAGTTAGAATAAGTTTCAAGACCCTTGTTTGAAACTTGAAGTAGACAGTAGTGTACTGGTAAATATAACAACCAGTTCTCTGAAAGAAAAAAAAATTGCTCTGATTTCTAGGATTTGCCAATTTCCATGGTATAAATATTCCCTCATAGCCAATTTCAAGCTACCAACATGAGATCACTAAATGCAGAATTTGGAATAGAGGAGCATGACTGACTATTGCAAGATGGTATAAGCCAACTCCACATGCCACTGGTTGGCTGCCCTCCTAGATGTGCCTGAGGAGTACACAACACTCACTGTGAGGGCAGCTACCCTACAGCCAGGCCCAGGCCAGCCAAGTGATCTCACCCCATGCCTGTTGCTTGCAGAGGGAGGCGACCAATGGCAGGGAAGGGGGGCAGCGCTACACAGATGGCAAGCAGTGGCAGTGGGGAGGCGGGGCCAGCTGCCAGCAACCAAGGTAAGGAAAGCCCCATAGGCCCTGATCGCTGGCCAGGCCTAGGGACCCTACCCAAGGGGTCCTGGATTGTGAGAAGGTGCAGGGTGGGCTGAGGGACAACCTCCCTGCCCCCCCCCCCGCCCCTTGCACAAATTTCATATACTGGGCCTCTAGTCAACAATAAAAGCCAAAGATGTTCAACTTGGAAAACATCAGCAGCCGTCTCCTGACACATGACGGAAGCCAGGCTGCAGTCAGGGGAAATGGAGTTGTCATGCAGAAAGCAACAACACGCGAGGGGGAAAGAGAGAGCATGCTGAAGTTATTGTTCTGGCTTCCACATGTTCTGGAAGCCATTCCTGTCCTTCTGATTTTTAAACCTTCCTTTGAGGCGATGAGATAACTTACAAACTCTAATTGATATCTAAGTTAATTTAAAGGTAATCTACCACTTTAAACTGAAAGACGCTTGGTGAATGCATGTTTTACATATCTGTACATTAAAACATTCCCTCCCCTTTTTAGATCTGAGTGTTATCTTAGATAAAATTGATTTTTTTCCAGAAAATATCTATGCAATATAAATCTTAAGTCATTTTAAGAATGTATTTGGCTCCTCAGTTAAGTTTCTATCTAGCTTGAAAAAATCTTGAGGTATCAATTCCAGGTATATTTATTAAATTAACCTCAAAGAATTCCTTCATTTTGAAAATCCTGCAACAGAAATGCTTCTAATTGGGCATAAACCTACAAGTTACAAAATGTGAAATACTTAATTTCAATGACCTTATCATGTAATTAGAAGCAACATGGTGTTAGAAAAATAGAACAAATAAAGAAATAGATTAAACTCAGATTTGAATACTACCAGATTATGTACCTTAATTATAACCTCAGACTTTTTCTTGAAGACACCAATAGCTCCACTGGAATTTTTAAAATTTAGAGTAGGTGAGTTTGAGGGAAAAAATGTTATGCATTATTTATAGAAATATATTTAGCCTGAAAAAAAAACCACCCAGAGAGTTATAAAACCAAGACCATGGAATGAAAAGAAATATTGCTGATGCTAGATTAAAATCTTGGCCTCACATTGATCAAATAGCCTGCTATGCAGGTGTCCTCTGAGTATTAGTTTTTAAGTTGTTGGCCTACTGATATAGATTATCACGGTGACAGTTGTCTTAGAAAATTATGAAAGGACTGTGAAAAATAGGGTAAAGTTTAGCATATGCCCGATTATTTCTTTCAAATAATTAATTAAAATAACTAGTTCAATTATAAAAAGATCACCGTGAAATAGAAGTGGTATATCTCTGTTAAGACATAATCAAAACTCATTAACTATTTATAAAAGATCTCTATTCAACAATAAGGAAGTTGGGAAGCAGAGGAAGTTGAGAGGGGATTTTAATATTTTGTAGACAGCAACAGAATAGCAAATAACTAAACAAACCATTAAAGATAATCTACTCATTCTCAAAGCCTGACTCAATAAATTGCAAAAGTTATGATATTTGGCAAGTTGCTTGATGGATTAAACATTCTTGTATCCTTTTCAGTAGTCATTTCTTTAAGGTAGGGTGTCCTTCCAATGTTTTCCCACAAGAAATTAAATATTACATAATATAAGATCTTATAAAGTTACCTAAAGTCTAAAAACATATCAAGGATTATTATAAAGATAATATGCAAGAACATGAGATATAAAAATGCCATTAGGCATAAAGTAATTCAAGTAATTCACCAACATATATCTTTTTCTCAAGCTCTACATCACTGCATTAGATCAGAGATATCAGCCTGATTGGTGACAGGCATCAGAAAATAATGATATTAAATACTTTTCCATAATCATAGGGAGAACCAATTGAATATATAACCAAAGCATATATAACCAAAGCATACACAAAACTCTCAAGTAGAATAGGTATAGTTAAATGCAACCAGGGAGAGAAAGGAACTTAGTCAAGGTCTGGAAAAAATTCTCCAAGGAGCAAAATGAATATTAAAGTTGAGTTTATGACCAAGAGATAGCATTCAATCAAGCATCTGAGAACATGTCAGGAAGAGAAGAGAAATTGAACACTACTTTTTCCTTGAACTAGAGCCTCTGTCATGGGACATGGAGCTACATTTATTCTTAATTCTATCTTCAGTAAACAATTTGATGTATATTTACTACTGAAATCTCTGAAATGTAAGATGACCCTCCATAATTTGCTCTGATCTAGTCTCCATTTTTCTAAAAACCTTCAAAATACATTTATTATTTAAAATGAGTAGGGCTCTACTCAACATATTGAAATATAATTTTTAACATATTGGGCTTTATTACAGAGCAAAGCTCAATTCTAAATTCCATTATGATTCCAAGAATTTGGAGAGAATTGAAAGAAAGTCAAGAATGAGTAATTCAGCAAATTGCATAAACTTGTGGAATTTAGATTCAGACTGACTGCAATTTTTTCCCTAAGAGTCATAGAGAGGCAGAGAGGCCTAAGAGGAGTAGAGATGGGGGAAATCCTTTTGGCTGAAATATTTTAATGTTGTAGATAAGTGTTTTTCAGTAAAGTTGAAAAGAGTTCTAGGGAGAGGCAGGTGAATTAGGGGCAACAATGAATGAGGTCTATTGTCTGTCTAATTAACTTTGCTTTAAGTTGCTGGAAATCTCAATGGAGAGCATGATTCAGCGAGAGGGAGAAGTGAGTACTAGTATAAAACTATGCTCCTTAGAGTGTGCAGGCCAAAGTTTTAAACACAGGCAAGTGAAGAATCTCACATAACTAAGTGTCTTCTCTAGTGCTCAACCAATTTGAATAATCTATCAATAGGAACTATTTCAAAAGAACCATTGCACAATGCTTTCTAAGGTAATGAATTATGAAATGTGCCTACATTCTGATTTCTTCAAAAATGATTGAGAAAGCAAAGAGAAGAAATAGTAAATGCATGGCAAATGGTAAATGGATCATGCCACTGGAAAAAAAACAACAACTTAGACTAGATGGGGGAAAGGGGAATGTGAACTAAGACAACTGACAAAAGTCATTTTTTGTGCTTCTTAGTAAAAAAGGGGGCAAAAGGAAAAATCTGAAATCAAATTTTCTTTCCTTTTAGCTATATATTGGGGTATAGCTTGTAAACCAGGACTTCTAAGTTAATAAAAAGAATTCAAGCAAATATTTTATAGGACTTCCTATCTGGCTGTCCTAGAAACTTAGCCCCATTCCTCTTGGGGGCTTTTGAGGCCATTGTAGAGGACAGTGAGTAAAAGCATCGGCCTTTCTGGTTCTCTTCATTTTCTCTGCTCCAGTGCTCCTCTTCTCTCCAAATCTTATCAAGAAATACTCTAGATCTGAGAAAAACTGAGTTTAAAATTTGCCTCGATACAGGAATTTTTCAGTTAAGAATTTCTAAACCCCTCATTATCATCAAGGTGAATCAATGTTACTACTTAATGACAGAAAAATCAAGGCATAGAAGGCATTCACTTGCCTTAGGTTACTATATCCACAAACTGCTTTATTTATGAAGTTAAAAAAAAGCTTATAAACTTGGAGGCATCTACTTGGCCACATGAACAGTAAAAACACAAAAATATACTTTTAGACTCAATATTTAGGAAAGTGAAATAAGCATTTAATGACATCTGACTGCAAAATAAGAACAAACATTAGAGGTTTCTCTCATCATTCACTGTTAGTATTTGTCTGTTTCTGGTTGTATTTTTGACCAAAAGAAATTTTTTTTAATATATTTTTATTGATTTTTTACAGAGAGGAAGGGAGAGAAATAGAGAGTTAGAAACATCGATGAGAGAGAAACATTGATCAGCTGCCTCCTGCACAACTCCCACTGGGGATGTGCCCGCAACCCAAGTACATGCCCTTGACCGGAATCGAACCCGGGACCCTTCAGTCCGCAGGCCGACGCTCTATCCACTGAGCCAATCCAGTTTTGGCCAAAAGAAAATTTTTTATTTGTTAATTCCCAATTTTGTTTTACAACTTTTGAAGATACTATTCAGAATACCAAGAACCATTTTAGTCTTGAGTTTACATTCAGAAAAAAAAAAGTTGTCTTAAAATCTATCCTATATAATAAAAGAGAAACATGTAAATTGACCATCCCTCTGCTACACTCATGAGCCAATCAGGCGTGAGTATGCAAATTAACCTGACAAAGATGGTGGGTTAATTTGCATATGCAGGTGTCAAGCGCCCCAGGAGGCAACACCAGCCACAGGCTCCCGGGACCTTCGCTGGCCCCGAGAGGTGAGGCTGTAGCCACACCCATGGGCTCCCGGGACCTTCGCCAGTGGAGAGCAGAGTGGGAGAGTGGGCGGAGAGTGGGAGGTTTGGAAGACTTGGCAGAGCAGGAGGCTGCTGGACATAAAGCAGAGCGAGAGAGAGGGCGGCTTGGAAGGTGTGGCTCCCTCTGTCACCCCAACTTCCTCATCACAGCTGTGGAAACTGACAGCAGGGAGGAGGAAGTCTAACCCCCACAGAATCAGCTGTTGGTCAGACAGCTCTCAGCGACCTAACAGCCAGGACTCTCATTCACCTGCATCTCAGACCGTGACAGTAGAGAGGTGGGACTATGTCTAAAGAACAACTGTTGATACAACATAGCTCTGCAGCCGAAAGATGCCGGCGTTATTGACAGAAAATGTCTGAAGAGCAACATGCGTCTGATTTTAAAAGGCGGAGGCGCCTGCGACAGAATGTATCTGAAGACCAGCTATTGGGAAAACGTCTCTCTGATGCCGAAAAACACTGGCGTCATAGACAGAAAATGTCTAAAGACCAGTGTGTCTTTGAAGTTGAAAGAAGGCGGTGGCGATGACAGAATATGTCTAGAGAACAGTCATCAACAAGTACTACCAATACCGGTAGGAACTGCCTTCTCAGCAAAAATGGAGTACATGAGGATGTAATTCTCAAACATAGTTGTGGTGGAATGACTGTTAGATGTGAATTTTGCCTATCACTAAATTTCTCGGATGAAAAACCATCCGATGGGAAATTTACTCGATGTTGTAGCAAAGGGAAAGTCTGTCCAAATGATATACATTTTCCAGATTACCTGGCATATTTAAAAAGATTAATGACAAATGAAGATTCTGACAGTAAAAATTTCATGGAAAATATTCGATCCATAAATAGTTCTTTTGCTTTTGCTTCCATGGGTGCAAATATTGCATCTCCATCAGGATATGGGCCATACTGTTTTAGAATACATGGACAAGTTTACCACCATACTGTAACTTTACATCCTTCGGATGGTGTTTCTCAGAAGTTTGCTCAACTCTATATTTTGGATACGGCTGAAGCAACAAGTAAAAGATTAGCAATGCCAGAAAACCAGGGCTGCTCAGAAAGACTCATGATCAACATCAACAACCTCATGCATGAAACAAATGAATTAACAAAATCATACAAGATGCTACATGAGGTAGAAAAGGAAGCCCAATCTGAAGCAGGAGCAAAAGGTATTGCTCCCACAGAAGTAACAATGACAATTAAATACAATTGTAACAGTGACCCAGGTAGATATATTTCTCCCCGTGTAACCGAGGTTGCTGTCATATTCAGAAACGAAGATGGAGAACCTCCTTTTGAAAGGGACTTGCTCATTCATTGTAAACCAGATCCCAATAATCCAAATGCCACTGAAATGAAACAAATCAATATCCTGTTTCCTACATTAGATGCAATGACATCCTATTCTTTTTCCACATGGTGAAAAAGGCTGGGGGACAGATATTGCATTAAGACTCAGAGACAACAGTGTAATCAACAATAATACTAGACAAAATGTAAGGACACAAGTCAGACAAATGCAGTATTATGGATTTCATCTCTCTGTGCGGGACACGTTCAATCCTATTTTAAATGCAGGAAAATTAACTCAACAGTTTATTGTGGATTCATATTCAAAAACGGAGGCCAATCAGATAAATTTCATCAAAGCAAACCAATCTAAGTTGAGAGTTGAAAAATACAGTGGTTTGATGGATTATCTCAAATCTAGATATGAAAGTGACAATGCGCCGATTGGTAAAATGATAATACTTCCATCATCTTTTGAGGGTAGTCCCAAAAATATGCAGCAGCGATATCAGGATGCTATGGCAATTGTAACAAAGTATGGCAAGCCCGATTTATTCATAACCATGACATGCAACCCCAAATGAGCAGATATTGCAAACAATTTACAATGCTGGCAAAAAAGTTGAAAGCAGACCTGACTTGGTAGCCAGAGTTTTTAATATTAAGCTGAATGCTCTTTTAAATGATATATGTAAAGTCCATTTATTTGGCAAAGTAATAGCTAAAATTCATGTCATTGAATTTCAGAAATGTGGACTGCCTCACACTCACATATTATTGATATTAGATGGTGAGTCCAAATTACGTTCCTCTAATTAATTCCCTTTCAATGTGCACGAATTTCATGCACCGGGCCACTAGAATATATATAACTAGAGGCCCGGCCTGTGCCCTCTCACAGTCTGGGACTCCTCGGGGGATGACCACCTGCTGGCTTAGGCCTGCTCCCCAGGGGATTGGGCCTAAGCTGGCAATCAGACATCCCTCTGGCAGCCCAGCAGCCCTCGGGGGATGTCCACTTGCCAGCAGGGAGCATACCTAAGCTGCAATCAGACATCCTTAGTGCTGCTGAGGAGGCAGGAGAGGCTCTCACCATCACCACTGTACTGGCAGCCATCAGCCTGGCTTATGGCTGAGCAGAGCTCCCCCTGTGGGAGTGCACTGACCACCAGGGGGCAGCTCCTGCATTGAGCATCTGCCCCCTGGTGGTCAGTGTGTGTCATAGTGACCAGTCATTCCCAGTCTTTCTGCTGTTAGGGTCAGTTTGCATATTACCCTTTTACTATATAGGATAGAGGCCTGGTGCATGGGTGAGGGCATGCTGATTTGCCCTGAAGGGTGTCAGGGCACCCAGGATCAGGGTGGGGGTTCTGCTGGGGTGCCTGGCCAGCCTGGGTGAGGGGCTGATGGCTATATGCAGCTGGTCACACCCCCTTCAGGGTGGCGGTCCCCACTGGGGTGCCTGGCCAGCCAGGGTGAGGGGCTGATGGCTGTTTTCAGGCTGGCCACACCCCCTTTAGGGTGGGGGTCCCCACTGGGGTTCCTGGCCAGTCTGGGTGAGGGACTGACGGCCGTTTTCAGGCTGGCCGGCGACTGAAGCTCACAGCCTCTCCTTTTTTTCTTTTTTTTTTATTCTGGGATTTATTTACCTTCTATAATTGAAACTTTGTTGCCATCACTGGAGCTAAGAGCCGGGCTCCTGTTCGCTCCAGCTCTGTGGCCACAGCTGGCTGAAAGCAGGTATCTGGGGTTTGTTTAGCTTCTATAATTGAAACTTTGTTGCTTTCAGAGCTCAGAGCTGGGCCGCGGCAGGCGGGTAACCTTGGCTTCCTCCATCACTGGAGCCAGCAAGCCTCCTGCTCGCTTCAGCTGTGTGGCTGCTGGCCGCCTTCTTGGTTGGGTTAATTTGCATATCTTGCTGATTAGCCAATGGGAGGCATAACGAAGGTACTGTCAATTATCATGTTTGTCTATTATTAGATAGGATAGATAATATGCTAATTAACCAGGACGCCGTTATGGGTCGACTGGAAAGGAGGAGGTTGCATGCGCAGTGCTGAGGGCGGGGTGGCAGGGGCCTCCATGTGCCTGCGCTGGGGGAGGGTCTGATCAGCAGCGGCTGTGGCCATAGCTGCTTCAAGAGCCAGAGAGGGAGGTAGGGCCGGACCAGCAGGGGCCTTGGCGGCTGCGGGCCCAGGGAGAAAAGCAGGGCCGGACCAGCGACTTGATGGTGGGCAGCACTGAGCGATTTCGAATTGCGCGCTGGGCTCCTAGTATATAAATAAATTTTCAAATAAAAATTTCTCCCATGACTGTTAACTGATTTCACTGGATTTTTTATACTAGAGCAGTGATTATATAGAAGTAGTTTATAGAAGGACTAGTATTGAAGATGTAGTAATAATGAGAAGAGAAATTTAGGCCAACATAAAATATGATAACATGCTTTTAGAGCAACTTTAGTGGAAAGCAGTTTTAAAAATTTTTTAAAGGAAAGAAAGTAGTTCACTAAACCTTTGTAACCTCCCTGTATGGGAAGAACCATATGAGTATATGAGCCTAAAGAGCAAACCTCAGTGTTTAGTAAACACAATGCATGGACAAATGTGTTTGCAGGATTTGATAGCCTGGGAAAGGCCACCAAAAGGCCAGATCTAGAACCTTCATCTCAACCGAGGTCGATGATGGCTCTGCTGGGATGGTAGGCTCAGAAATGCTTAGTCATTTGGATATAGTGCCTCCGAAACAGTTCCTATGATCTACAGCAGCTTGAAAACACCTGGAAAAAAAGTTGTGATTTTTCTTGAGAGCAATCCTGTTTTATCACAACATACTGCTCTTGAATTCCTTGGGCTCACTTTAGAAGGGGTAGGAGGTTATTTTTACTGTAGCTAACGAATCTCTGGCTTCTTAGTGTTGTTCAATGAACATCAGCATGGATATGGTTAGTGATAAGAATCTAATTATAAATGTGATTAATGTTGCCCTTTCTGGGATATCATTATAATTTAATTAATCCTTAGCTATAAATTACTCACTTAGGAGTTTGAAAATACTGTGTACTTATAACACTGGAAATGTCACAAGGCATTATCATAAAGATTTTCTCTATTTTTAAAAATCAGTCTTTTCAACTGGGTGATGACTAGAAGTCAAAGTCACTTAATCTGAAAAACCAAATATCTGCTCTGAGGCCACTGTGTAGGGGTGCATCTGGAGATTTTACTGGCAGCAGCAATAATAATGAAACAATGGCCACTCGGATGAATTATAGTTCACAAAATATGTTTCTATAGGCATTATATGACTTTTATAACTACTATTTATATTTATAAAAATTAATGTGATTATCAAAAAGATCAAGTAATTTGCACACAGTAGGTGACTAGTTAAGTGGTCCACCTGGCATTGGGACCCATCCTGAAATGCTGTACTCTCCCAACCACACCCCACGTCAGGTGTCAGAGTACTTATCCCACCTACCTAGCGAAACTCAGCGCGTGACTGTTTAGGGTCCGTGTAGGTTCCCTTGTAAGTAATACATATCCCATTGACATCAGCAGTGCTTTTTGTGGCAACATTTCATAGCATAAATATTGGTGTCTCCTTTTTCACTCTAAATGATATTGGCATATGACATTCATCCATTTGTGTAATTTAATGAGAACAGATGCCCATACCAATGCCAAATGTTTTCCCCTGTTGCTGAAACAACTTTCCTCTGATTATAAAAATAATAGGAAAGGTATAAAGAAGAAAATAAAGATCACAATCTATGGCGCAGTGGTAATAACTCTTCAACTATGGCTTAAGCGCCTTACAGATTTTAATCACATGTATGTTATTTTAAAGAGAAAACTGAATCATCTTACACAAACTATTTTATTTTTCCTAATACTATATATATCGTGAACATCTTTTTATATTATTGGTATTTGGTGCTAGAAAATGCTGAAAAGAGTATATTTAACTTCATATTCCATTTTTACAGTGACATACATCTATTTGTACTCAGTATTTTCTAGCAAATACATTTGCCCAAAGCCACAGCTTGTAGAGATATAGAAAAAAGAGGTCATAGAAAAAGGATCAAGTGAGGGAGAGGCTTTGTATAATTTATTAATATGAGGACTGACATGTCATTTTTATTTTCATGCAGCATAAATTTCCCAGATACTGAACACTGTAAAACATTTTGCTAAATGTAACTTTTCACTGTCATGGTGGACTACCTAAAGAGAAAGAAGTTTTGATTATGCAGAAGTAGCTTGTTACATTTACTGATTAGTTATAATTTAGAAATGAAATTAATTTCTAAAAAATCTGTAGTGAACCCAAAGAGGCAGTTGTGGTTAGGGATTTCACAAAACTATGGGAGTGATGAAGATAAAAGAGAGAGAGGAGATGAAAAGGTATCCCACAGTAATACTTAATAAAAGTAAAGTTCAGATATTTATTAATTTTGCTTTGATAAATTGTTTCTCTTGCTAGTATGTTTATAGTATGTGCATGATTGTAGATATATATGTAGAGTATATATGCATGTAGAGTATAAATGCAAAGGAATAAATTAAAAACTATTATTAAAATGTAATACATTTAAGATTTATTTTCCTTAAGCTATTTCTGTTATGCTTGTGTTCTTAAAGCTTTTATGTTATTTTTTCACTTCTGGATGGAATATACAGCATGGTACATGTGTTCTTAAAACATTGGGTGGAATTTTAATCAAATTTACATCAAATGTACTCTGTAGCATTTTAAATATTTTCTTCAAGTGGTGATTTTAGACTATATCTGCTGCTACTATCCTTCATTTTTTATTAAGAATCAATTGTATGTTCCATTGTAAGCATGACAGACTGATGAATCTCAGAGAGAAGGGGGAAGGGGGAAAGGGAAGAAATTAACCAAAGAATTTACATGCATATATGCATAACACTTGGATACAGACAATAGTGCAGTGAAGGCCTGGGATGGGAAGGGGCCAGGTGAAGGGGGCAAAGCTGGGAAAATGGGGGACATCTGTAATATTCTCAACAATAAATATTAAAGATATCAATTGTAATTCACATAAGAATAAACTTACCTTCCAAATGGAAAGACACAAAAGTCAAGAAGACCACAGACAGAGGATTAGCCTCTATGAAATAAGTGCAATTCATGTTGTTGTCATATTGCTTCGGGTAGTTTGGAGAAATAATGTAGCCTGAAGGTTTAGTGAAATTGCTTCCACATCCTATGTAGGAAAAAAAAGGCATTATCAGAATATACAGTATCTTTTTATCAGTGAAGAAAAAACTCAAATTTCCTAAATTGTATAGAGACATATTCCCTGAGGTACTCCAAGTGCAAGAAACAATAACTAAGAAAATGGAGTTCTCATTTAAAAATAAATAAATGAGAACATTACATATTTTTAGAAAATACTGCAGGGTTTTGGGCTAAGTAGTAGAAATTTTACCACAAATCTATTGAAAATCATTTAATTTTAAGATAGTGAAGAATAACTTAGAAAAGATTTAATATGGTTCATGTAGATAAAGAAATAAGACTGATAAAAAGTGATTTGTAGATGATTGGTACAGAAATATCTTATTATATTACTATAAAACTATATTATTGCATTACCATTGTAATCTTTCCATAAAAATACCTGCTTTTCTGCTTTTTTTTTTTAAGTTGAATACACTAATCCCAACTAATAAAATTCTCACATGCATCCCTGGTGTCAGAAATAGAACTACCTTTTATCAGTAAAATAACATGTTTCCATATAGCCACTAGCTAGTTAATCCACATCACTTGCTAATCTATCATATAAAAAATATCAGTGTCCTTTAAACTGATATTAAATCACACAGTTATGCACATACACACAGATGAGGAACCAGGTGAAGACCTAAGGTTAGGTCTGTGGTTGTCTTTTATTACTTCCTTTATACCACCCTCATTCTTTTATTTGTGTCTAAACCATCCTTTTTCTGCATTATTTCCTCTAATTCCTTTCATCAGATTTCCCCCTAAACAGTAGTTTGCAGCTATTAGCTACTCAATTTGCTTCTGCCAACAGGTACACACCATTGGTTCCCAGGCTTAAAAACTGCTCCATTTCCCAGTAACCTAATTTGTAAGTAGTAATAAGAGAAGGAAGAAAAAAATTCTGAAGAACGTGGCTCTCAAGGTTACTGACCACGAGAACCACCTGGGTGAGAGTTAAAACATACCAGTCCCCACCCATGGAAATTCTGAATTCAGAGGGATCGGGTGAGACCTGAGAATCAGTTCATTTTTAAAGGCCCAGGTGACTTCAGAGCAGGCAGTCAATGTGCCACATGTCAGGGACCTGGTCGTCTACTAATTATCAACCTCCTGAGCTCCTGCCAAATTCTCGTGCACTCCAGATGTTAGGCTTCTTTTTGGATGTGTTAATGGCCCTCAGGCCTTTTACAGCATTTCTCGATTGACCTACCATTGAGTTCAGTTCCATTCTCACTGGTTTTTGAAGGATGGGGGAATTTTCAGGATTAGGTGACCAAGCCACACTGCTCCCCAGGGACCCCCAGTTCCAGCCCACCCCGGCACAGTCTCCCACTCTTCCCCAGGCCTGCCTGTGGCAGCCACACCCTTTCGAGGACCTCTCGGTTTGGTGTTTGGTGTTACTTACGGCTTACAAAGGAGGCAGAGAAGCCCGGGGCTGGGGCCTCCTGAGACTGGAACACGGCTGTGAATGCATTTCTTGGAGTGATGATGGCACCGGGAGCCACATTCCCACAGCTCGTGGCTAACAGGGCTTTGTCCATCTCCTCAGTTCCTGCCCACACCTAGCAAAGCCACAAACACAACTTAATGCTCAAGGTTTTCCTGTCAATATCTTAATGTGCCTATGCTGGAAAACAATGGCTCTGAGGTAGACATCGACCTAAACATAATACTATAGCAAATAAACTGCATGCAAATCTGAAATATTAGATTTTGAGAGCAATATTTTAAGCTGTATTTTAGTAGCATATCTGATTCTTTACTCTTTCAAGAGTAGCTAGATAGTAATTTTTAAAAACTCAATCACTACTCAGTTTCTTCTTGCCTTCTTCTAGTTGACCTGATCTAGGTAACTGAGCTAGGTGGAGAGAGAGAGAGAGAGAGAGAGAGAGAGAGAGAGAGAGAACAGCAATGTGCACTACTATGTCAATAGACGAGTGGATAAAAAAGTGGATATATAAGGCTAATATGCAAATCGTCCCCACAGGCGAGAGTTCGACCAACCAGTAGTTAGACGTGCACTGACCACCAGGGGGCAGCATGGAATGTGGTGGTGTCGGCGACGGGCAGCAGTGAAGGTGCTGCTGGCCCCAATGGGCCCTAACAAGAGTGGGACCGTGGCGGGATGGTGGAGCAGGTGAGTGGGCGGTGCCAGACCAAGGCGGGTGGAAGTGGGGGCCCCGATTGCCCCCCTGGTTGCCCCATAGATCAGCTCTTATCACCAGCCAGGCCTCGGGACCCTACCTATGCACGAATTTTATGCACCGGGCCTCTAGCATATATATATAATAGAGTATTACTTGGGTATATGCCTGTGTGGTAGGCTCAATCCCAAGTAGGGGGGGTGCAGGAGGCAGCAGATCAATGTTCTGCTCTCACATCGATGTTTCTGTTTCTCTCCCTCTTCCTTCCTCTCTCTCTAAAAATCAATTTAAAAAAATGAACAAACAAAATTGGAACAGACTGATAAATATAGAGAACAGACTGATGGTTGCCAGAGGGATGGGGACTGGGTAAAAACTGTGAAGGGATTTAGAAGTACAAACTGGTAGTTACAAAATAGTCATGGGGGTGAAAAATACAACATAGGGAATATACTCAATAATATTATAACTATGTATGGTATCAGGTGGGTACTGAAAATACCAGAACACTTTGTAAAGTATATGATTGTCTAACTACTATACTGTACACAAATAATACAAAATAATATTAAATGTAAATTGTATTTTAAAAATTTTAAAAATGTGTCAGGAAAGAAATGCACACTAACATTTTCCCTAATATCCCTTTTAATATTTTAAAATTGTCCCCTTTAATTATCCAGGGAAACAGTCTACAGAAGTTTTCTCTCTATATTTTGTAAAATTATAAACATGATTTACTAACACATATACTACTTTTATAAACATTATTAAAAGGCAAAGTGATAGGAACTAACTTTTAATAAGGAAGTTCTTTAATGAAGAACTTCAAGAATACTCATGTGCTTATACCCTTCTGAAGTCATTAATTATGGATCTGACAGCTGCACCTTTTGGTCCAAGACCACAAATATTGTAATGATAATAATGGTAAAGAGTTATTAAGTATTCATTTCTGCCTTTTCAGTCACGAATTCATGTCATTGGCTAAATGACCCAGGACTCATCAACCTATATTGGATCTACAAAATGCTATGATTTTGTCATCAGGTCAAAAACTTTTTGACCTAAGTTTTTCTATAACTCATCCTGGTTGTAAGTGATATGTTATCATTCAAGTAACTTTTTTTAAAAATTAATGTTTATTGAGATTACTCCAGATTCATATCTGGTTGTAAGATATAAAATATAGAAGTCCTTGTACATAGTTTCCAGTTTCCCCTAATGTTGATATCCTAAAAAACTATAGGATAAAAATATTTACATCAATAAAATCCAGCAATCTTGCTCAGTTTCCCAGTTTTACTTGTATTTACACTTGTATGTATATATTTAGTTATATACCAATGGCCCGGTGCACAGATTCGTGCATATTGAAAGGAAATTAATTAGAAGGTGGCTGGCCGGGTGGGACTGGGTGAGATGGGCCTGACACATCCTGGAGCCAACCTCCTGCAGTCCCTCCCTGGCTGGCTGCACCTGGGGTAGCTCCATGGCTCGAAAGGCATCTGCAGAGTGAGTGGGGTCTCTCCAGCAGGTGGTGTCCCTTGGCCTGTGGGGATTGGCTGAAACCGGCTCTCCGACATCCCCTGAGGGGTCCCGGAGTGCGAGAGGGCACTCTGAAAAATTGCTGTTGTACAGGGTGTGGAACACAAACCCAAGTGTGCAGTAAACCAGATTTGGGGCTGACAGTGCCCCAGAAACAACATAACCCACGGCCAAAGGTGGAATCATGCAGCCCATGAGGAATTGGGCTCCCTCCTCTCTGGTTTTGGGGTGCATCACCTGAGAACCGCCACTGCCAAGTCATTGCAACTGCACAGCTCCTGCATTGAGCATCTGCCCCCTGGTCCTCAGTGCACGTCATAGAAACCAGTCGGACAGATGGAAGGATACTTAGCATATTAGCCTTTTATATATATAGATAAGGTCTGTGCCACCACTTTCAACAGCTCCAACACCATGCGGATCCCTACAGTTGCCCTTTTACCAGTATAACCACACAATTGACATCTACACCCCTCCTCTCTGACCTCTGGTTCTCTTTCCTCCATTCTCAAAATATTGCCATTTCCAAAACATTATATAAATGGAACAATAGATTATGTAACCTTTTGAGATTGTTTTTTTTTTTTTTTCACTTGGCAAAACTCCCTGGTGATTTGTTTAAATTGTTAGTCTGTCAATAGTCTGTTTTTATGGAGGATTGTATTCGATGGTGTGTGTGTACTAAAGTTCATTTAACCATTCAACTGTTGAAGGACATTTGCACTGATTCTAGTTTGGGGCTATTACAAATAAAGCTTCTATGAACATTGATATACAGGTTTTTGTGTAAATACAGTTTGCATTACTCTGGGATAAATGCCCAAAGTGAAATTGCTAGATCTTACGGTAAGTGTAGGTTTAGTTGCATAAGAAACTGCCAAACTATTTTTCAGAGTGGCTGTCCCACCAGCAATGGATAAGTGACACAGCTTTCCACTCCTTGGCAGGATTTGGTGTTTGTCACTGTTTTTAATTTTAGCCATTTTGAGAGGTGAATAGCAATATCTGATTGTGGCTTTAATTTGCATTTTCCCTAGCAGCTAGTGATGTTGAACATCTTTCTATGTGTTTATTTATCATGTATATATTGTCTTTGGTGAAATATCTGTTCATATCTTTTCCCCATATGCTAGTTGAAATTTTGTATTTTTATTGTTGGGTTTGAGAGTTGTGTGTATTTTCTAAATAGTTGTCTGTTGCCAGGTACACAGCTTGCGAATCTTTTCTCCCAGTCTGTAGCCTGTCTTTTCATCCTCTGCACAGAGGCATTCACAAGCAACACATTTTTACTTTTGATGAGATAAAATTCATTAATTACCTTTTTATGAATCATTCTGTTTATATTTAGTCTAGGAGCTTTTCACCTACCTCTAGATCCTGAAGATCTGCTATTTTCCCCGTGAAAGTTTATAGCTATATATTTTACAGTCTATGGCCTATTTTGAGTAAATTTTTGTATACGGTGTGAGGTTTAAGTTTGCTTGCTATAGGTGGGTTATTCTTGCTGGTTCTGCCTACCAATCTGTGTATCCCTTGTCAGAAACAAGAGTCTCAGGGCAGCAGGAGTAGGAGTGCTCCCCCAGGTCACTCAGTTGGGCATGGCTCTGACTTGCCCCTGCCCCTGGTGGTGCTGGCCTGGTCTGCTGTCACAGGGATTCCCAGTCTGTCCAGAGGAAAAATGGGCCTTGGCAATTTTTGAGATCCATTTTTATAATTAAAGAACTTTCCAGTCTTACATCTATGCATTAGGTGGTGACTCAGTCCATGAGGGAGAGAGTTCATTTGTTTCATGAAAAAAGCAGTTAGGAAAAGTGTATATTAAATGCATTTAATTATGTATATATTTTACGTAAGTATGGGATTCTTATTTAAACAGTAAGCATAGATCAATTAGATATAAAACATAATTTGAGAGACAATGTAATAATAACATTAACAATACAAGTCACTTTTATGTATTAGGTGGTGTTCTATTCCAAGTACTGAACACTAGGTTATTATATCATATTGCCTCTAATGCTTAAACAATCCTTCTAAAGAAGGACTTGTGCTCTTTATTTTATGGTTGAGTAATTTAAAGTTCAAACATTTAATTAGTTCACAGAACAACATGCAGGTGGTAAATGCAAGAGATATGAGTAGAGTCCAGGCTAATGTGAACTTAAGGCTGCTGTTCTTTCCACTAAAAGGCCTAGCCTGCCTATTAGAGATAAAACAAATAAGATGCAAAAGAGCACAGATGGAATTAATTTATAATACAGTCATCACAGTCAATGAAAAGTGAGGTCAGTGCCACATGAGCAGTATGTGTAAGACAGCCTTATCGACTGCCTCACTGTCATGATTTTACATGGGCCTGTCTCATGGTCTTTTCAGCTTGTGGTCTCTTAAGGTCAAAGTGAAGGTTGCACTAGCCACCTCTTTAGGCTATGTGATTTTTATGGCATACTTTAAATGCTGTCTACAATGGAGCCTTACATTCACTTTGTCCTGGCGGCAGTGGGGGGGGTGAGGGGGGAGAGAAAGAGAGAGAGAGACACTAAGAAACAAACAGCCCCAGCAGGTTTGGCTCAGTGGATTGAGTGTCGGCCTGTGGACTGAAGGGTTCCAGGTTCAATTCTGGTCAAAGGCGCATGCCCAGGTTGTGGGCTCCATCCTGAGTAAGGGAGCGGAGTGCAGGAGGCAGCTGATCAATGATTTTCTCCCATCATTGATGTTTCTATCACTCCCTCTTTCTTCCTCGCTGAAATCAATAAAAATATTTTTGAAAGAAACAAACAAACAAACAAAATCTGGCCTCTGTCTTTAAATTCTATAGGAAGGAAGAACCATTCATGTTCATGAGAATTTAAAAAGTCCAGAAAATAATCTCTTTAAGTTACTTTGCTTATGTATTAGCAAATGAAAAGTCACATGGCAACATGAATTATGGTTCAAAGTTTAATTCCTAATAGTTGAGATTTCTCACTTTTTAAAAAATCTCCCGTTTTCATTGATTTTTAGAGAGAGAAGAAGGGAAATAGAGAAAAACATTGATGTGTGAGAGAAACATCAATCAACTGCCTCCCATATGTGCCCTGACCTGGTATCAAATCCCCAATCTTTTGGTGTGTAGGACGACACTCTAACCAACTGAGCCATCCAGTCAGGATGAGATTTCTTACTTTTTAATTCAAGAAATCCAAGGAGCAAAATTGTCCTTTCCTTGCTTTAAGAGGCAATGAGTCATTTCTATTCTAAATGTTTATATTCACAAAACCAGTTCTGCTTCAATTAAATAAACAAGCCCACTGACCTTCACAAAGCTGTTATGACACTGTCCATCACCACTGGGGATTAGGAAGTTATTGTCAAAGCTGATTTCCAAGTGATTACTTTCGTGAGTAATGACTGTCCAGGAACATCTGCTGTTCTCAGGAAAATTCTGAGGCCAGTGAGGGGATCTGATTGTACCGTTGTCTGAGTGAAGTATTCCACCACAGCCTTAAAAAGTGTCATGGAAAAAAGTCATTAATTTGTGAGGAAAATAACAATTTTGATAAACCAAGACTTTCAGATAAAACACATTTCTAAATATGAGATTCAGCTCATCTTTCCTTTTTTATGAGTCACTGGCCTTTGGGGCAGGTATACAAGAACACTCAGTGAATGTAAGGTGCATTGAATCCACAGGAAACGTCAGCTGTTGCTGTTTTGTTATACCCCTATGAACTCAACTGAGAACTCTAATCCTTGTCATAAAGAGGATGGACTTCTATTCTGTCTTCAAATGATATCAATATGCTTTACTCCTGTGAGGCTATATAACCATTGCGGCCCAGCAATCCCAAATTCTGTATTTTATTACCACTAACACATGAGAATACAAGTCTATAGTCATTTGTAATTTAACTCTAATACACAGGACTAGAGCAAATGATTTTGAAGATGGGAAAATTATTCCATTAAGCACCATGATTCATTCATATTAAACCACTGATGGATGAAAATAAATTACATAGATTGACATAAAGGAAAATCTAGAATTATTTTATACTATTGAAATACATACTCACTGGTAAGACATGACAAAAGAAAAAGGTAGAGACTCAAGGCAAAATGAAGTCAAATTAAAGAGCATTCCCTGAATCTTCTGCTTTTAAACCCTTGGAAAATCAGTGGTTCATCTAAAACTCCCCTCTGACTTCAACAGTAACCAGTGGTTTAATGAGGGAAAATGTGACTCATTCCATAAAGATCTTCATGATAACTGAGTCTCCTGGAAAGAATTGCCCTGTGTGTGTGTGTGACATTGCAGGCTTTAAAGAAATCCTGATTAAAGTCTCCAATGCAAGTTCTTGTATTTTCTGGGAACTTCATTATCTTACTAGTATATACACAAAAGTTACATCCTTTGAAATCATATGTATGATTATTTGCCATGTACCACAGGCAGAGCATTTCATTCTTAAATCACAAATCTTATCTTGTGATTTTGTTGCTCAGCACTCTTCAATGGCTCCTCCCTGCTTAAGGGGTAATATGGAAGCCCAGGCTTTTCATGAGGTAGACTCTTATCTTCCTGCCTCAACTCATCACTCATCAGTCCTCCTCCAGGCCCCAAATATATTAAATTACATGTGATTCTGTGGCTATGGAGGTAGAATGGTGAAGTGTTAAGATCAAAGTTTCTGGGCTCCACTGTCTTTATTTAAATCCTGACTCCAGTGATTATTCACTATATGACCTAGGCAAATGCTTAACCCATGTACCCTGGATTTCTGCCTGTGCAAAAGAGAAAAAAATATGTATTGGTATTGTGTCTTCCTTGCAGGGCTGCTTCATGAGATGACACGGTTAGAATTCAGTCTTACAGAGAGTAGTTACAAAATATATACTTGTTGAATTCGTTATTAAATTTTTTAAATAACTCAATGAAAAAAGACAGTAAGTGCAGAGAATGTTTCTTGTACCTAAAGTGTGCATGCTCCACGTAGCGTAAAATCCACCATTTTGCACCGAATGGTCTGAATTGAAAATCACCACCAGCTGGTTAGAGCCAGACTGGATTGGACTGGGGCTTGATGTTCCACAGTAGTGTCCTATGATGGGCGATCCGGGAGAACCACCATTCCTGACAGTGACAGAGTCCCAAGCACAGGTGCTCTGGCTTTCAATATCAAAGTCACTAAACGTAAGCTGCAGAAGAGAGAAGCAATAATGAGGCACTCTTATTATTTTATAAGCCAGTTGTGAGTTTATCTACCTAGAGTGGGGTAAGGACCCCCAAATCATTTTATTTTGTCTTAATTTATACAATTTAATATTTCTGTCTCTTATTTAATTGTCCCCTGCCCTCCTCTCTTTTTCCTTATTGAAGTTTCTCTTGGAAATTGTGAGAAGGGATATTTCTCTCCAAACTGGAGCACTAAGGACCTCCTCAGTGTCTTGGGCCGGGATGGCAAGCAGATCAAGAACGTGAACACACCACTCTCCAGGTGCAGAATTATCTCCTATGTAGACTTCTGCAATGCTGGAAAATGAGAGTTCATCTTCCATTAATTGTAAACATATAGATGTCAATGTATATACTCAAATGAGAGAATTTTAGGGAGAAAATGATCTGATTGCAAGATCAAATCCTAATATTTACTTATTAAAGGAACTCTGTTCCCACACAGGACATGATATTGTAGTTCTAATGGTCTCAGGAGTAATTTACTCGGGCATCTGAACTCACAGTGATGGTGTCACCTTGTGGGACTTCCAACAACCAAGCACAGTGGGTCAAGCTGTCATATGAAGCTGGATAGTTGGGGCTTGTGATCACTCCACTCTCACCTGTTTGTATTCCACCGCAGTCTGAAATTAGATTTGTGACATTCTAAATAAGATAGGAAAAAAATACCTGCAAATCCAAGGCAAAGTAATACTTAAAACTATCATATTTTATGATTTAAAAATACAATAAATAAATAAATATGTGAAATTGGGTAAAAGCAAAGTAAAACTGGGTTAAAGATTAGAAATACACAGAATGCCATATACAGAATCACATAGTGAAAACAGGCTCAAGTTTAGTATGAAGCAAAAAGAAGATAATCTGTACCATAAGTGGAGAATAATTAGATATGTGTCTAACTGAGAGTAAATGTACTAGAGACAAAGTAAATAACATTGCCTTTCTGGAAAAAACTAGTCCCGTGAAAAAAATATGATTAGTACTATAATTTAAGACTTTTTCACCTGTTAATAAACATATATGTCTATAGTAGGCTTTCACAGTACACATTAGCATAGCAATTTGAAGAACAGATACACTTAATAAGCATAGCATGGTATGATGTTTTATACAAATAACACTGCTTCCTGAAGTCTGACTTCTTTATTTTAATTTAATAAATAAAATAAACTGACAAGATGGTTGATTGAGTAATCAATCTCACTCCTCCCAATCAACCATTTGATTGTAACAAAAAAGATGTTAGATAAAACCATAACCAAAACCTTTTGATTCATATCCAAACATAATGGAAAGAAAGGGGATCTCCCAAATCTGCAAACAATAAGTGTACTCAAATTCTGAGGGGTAATCTCAAACTGAAGTTGCATTAGTCTGAGAGAATACAGGACCAAGATATGGCCACAGGGATTGGGGTCTAAGGTTTTGATGACCAGACAGCAAGAGAACACATGGCCTTGCACCTCCACAAAACCAAGGAATGGAGTTGAAAGTTTTGCATCAAGTTGGGAATCTAAAAGAACTGCCATGTTGGTGAAAAGGAGCTAGAAAAACTTTAATGGTCCAAAGAAGCAACAGGAGTCCTGCCTGTATTGGGTGAAATTTTCAGGCATTAAAATGAATGTCACAGATACAAATCCAACACAAAACATTAGCAAATAATATCCAGTAATATGTTTAAAACATACACCATGACCATGTTAGATTAATTTCTGGATTGGGTTTATCCTGGAAATCAAAGAATGGTTTAACAAGAGAAAAAAATCTTTCAATATAATTTATTACATTAACATATTAAAGGGGAAAAAATAGGACCATCTCAATAGATGCAGAATTATTTGATAAAATCTTATATACCCATTCACAGAAAAAAAAAGAGCAAACAACTTTTCATATACTAAGAATTTAAAAAACTTACTTTATTCTGACAAGGAGTATTTATTGAAAACCCAAGAACAACCAATATATTTAACAATGAAATATCATAGGCACTGAAATTAGGGTAAAAAAAAAGATGCTATCATCTCTTCCATTCAAAATTATGATAATGGCTTAGCTAATGAAATAATATAAGAAATAAAATATTGGGGCTGAAAATAAAGCACTATTAGTTGCAGAAGATATGATGATTTACACCGAAAAAAAACCAAAGAGAATTATAGACAAAATACTAAAACTAATGAAAGTATAGCAAGATCTCTGTGCTAAAGATCAATGTAAAAAAAATAAAAATTTCTAGATATCAGCAACAATCAAACAGAAAATGTAATTTAGAATGTCTTATTGACATTGGCAACAAAACCAATAGCAACCTAGAAATAAATCTAACAAAATATATATGTGATCTTTACAGAAACTATTATGAAAATTTTTATCTATTATTTTATTGCCAGAGTTTGAGAGCTTAATCAGAAGTCTTACCTGTAAAGAAATACTCTGCATGGAATCCAGTATGTTCAACACGTTCATTGGTGACAAAGTGTATCCATACCTGAGAATAAGGTATAACCAATGGCACTGTAGATGCTACAGGTCCACAAAGTCTCCATATCAGAGGCCCATCAGCATTACCTGAACAAAATATCACACCAAGTGCCATTATTTATATAGATTTTAAGTGAATTCAGTAAGAATCAATAATAACAACATTTCAAGGTATTCATGACACATGTTTAAATTATTTAATAGCAGACATTTCAAAAATTTCCTTTCCATCTTTGTCAACTGCAAAAGAAAGAGTCCCTCCAGCAGGGTAAAAATAAAAAATATATATATATATATTTTTTGGTAGAGACCTCTTTCTCTAATATAGATGCCATTTTATTCTAATTTATATTTTCATAATTATTTTAGCATATCTAAACAGAGATGGAACTAGATGGAATGTTTTACTGCTTTCATTTTTTTCTAGGTGAAGTCAAGGATCCCTCTTTTTTTAGGTAATAAGAAATATAAAACAACAGTGACAAAATCAGCCGTGGGCAAACTACAGCCCGCGGACCGGATCCGGCCCGTTTGAAATGAATAAAACTAAAAAAAAAAAAAAGACCGTACCCTTTTATGTAATGATGTTTACTTTGAATTTATATTAGTTCACACAAACACTCCATCCATGCTTTTGTTCCGGCCCTCCGGTCCAGTTTAAGAACCCATTGTGGCCCTCGAGTCAAAAAGTTTGCCCACCCTGGACAAAATATGTGATCAAGATAAAAGTGATAGAGTTCCAAAATGGCGGCTGGTTAAGTGGAAGCTACACTGACACTCTCCCAGGACCAAACTGGAATTACAACTAAAATACAGAAAAACCATCCTGAATAGTCACCTGAAGACTGGCTGGAGAGAACCTGACAACCAAGGACAGAAAGTGGAGACTGGGTAGAGACGGTCCTAGAAGAGGCGGGCAAGGGATCTTTTGAGAGAAGTGCCCAGGGAGCTGGCTCAACCAAGCAGGTGGGGAGCCCAGAGAGAGTGAAGACCTGTGAGCAAGTGCCTTTATTGGGGGTCAGGGTGGAGAATGCAACAAAAGGTGTGAGGGATTTCCCTGGTGCATTTGAATGTCACCAGGCCACGGTCAGGGAGGGCGAGAAGGGGAGCTTGTGGCAGGGACCGGCCTTATCACTCTGGTTCACCTGGTCACCTAGGCGGGCTGCTCATCCTGTTTGTGAGGATGTTGAGGCATCAGGAAAATATGAAGTTTTTAAATTTGCTATAAGCTTTTGTGTAAAGTTCTGATGTGAACACAGTTTAAACTTCTCTTGGCTAAATACCTAGAAGTGTGATCGCTGTGTTATATAGTAATGTATTTTTAATTTTATAGGAAATGTTTTCTAAAGTGGATGCACCATTTCATTACTGTATGAATATTCAGGTTGCTCTGTGTTCTCACTAGCCTTTGGTATTGTTGGTATGTGTGTGTTTTTAAATTTTAACTTTCTAATGTCTTATTGTGATTTTAACTTGCATTTATCTAATGACTAATGGGGTTGAGCTTTTTTTCCTTTGCTGTTTGTATTTCTTCTTTGATAAAAAATATCAATTCAATTATTTCACCCAGTATTTTATTTGTTTTCTTATTGAGTTTGATATAATTAGCAAATATCTTCTCCTTATCCTTTCATTCTCTTAGTATAATTCACAGAGCAAAAGTTTTGGTTTTGATGAAGTCCAATTTTTTAAAATGATTTTAGTGTTGTTATTAAGAACACATTGCCTAACCAAGATTACAAAGAATTTTTCTTCTGGAAGTTTTGTAGTTTTAGATTTACATTTCAATTTATGATACATCTTAAGTGTTGTATATAATGTGAGGTATGGGTTGAAGTTCTCTCTCTTTCTCTTTCTGCATATAGAGGTCTATTTGCTCTAGCACATTATTTGAAAAGGTGATTTTCCCCCATTGAATTGCCTTTGTGCTTTTGTCCAAATTCAAATGTCCTTATTTTTGTAGGTGAATCTGTATTATTCTGTTACATTGAACTGTATATCTAGACTTTTGCCAATACTATATTGTTTTTACAACATAGCTTTACTGTTTTTATTCCTATAGATTTACAGTAAGTTTTGAAATAAATTAGTATATGTTCTCTAATTTTGTGCTTTTTAAAAGTTGTTTTGGCTATTCTAGTTGTATTTCCATATAAATTTTTGAATTAGTTTGTAGATATCCCAAATTGCCTGAGATTTTGATTGTGATTATACTAAATCTAGAAATCAATGTGGTGAATGTTTCATATGCCCTTGAGAAGAATGTGTATTTGGTTGTGATTTGGTGAAGCATTCTGTAAAATGTCAATTAGGTCATGTTGCTTGATAATGTTACTAAAGTCTCCTATATCCTTAAAATAAATAAGTAAATAAGGTAAGTGCCTAATATTTCAATGATTTCTTCACTGAATTTAATAAACTAAAATAAAAGGTATTAGTACTCAGACCAAGAACTATCACATTGGAGCTGAATATTTTATGAAGATTACTTTTCACAGAAATGTAATTAACATTTATAGTGCACCTGCAGCACTCACACTGATCTGCTCTCTGTTTTTTGAGTCAAAAAACATCACTGATCTTATAAGTCAACAAAAGATAGTATTTTCACTGTCTGTAAACTGGGGGAGTAGAGAGATTGCATTTAACTGCTTTATGTGATTCTATGAGCCAGTGGCTTTGAGCCAGGTGGCAGTGGTGAGGGTTTACCAGAATTACATGGAGAACATTCTCAAACTACAACATCCATTTCTCTCATAAGCCTCCTCTAGATTTGTCTATCTTGGGAAGCCCAGATGGTTCTCCTGCTGAGGTAGTTGGTCTATGACCATAGACTTTATCTAATTCTCCTTCTAGAAAATGCTATCTTCCATGTTCTCAAACCCACCATTGATTCCTCAAGTTGCCCCAGAACATTGCCACCAGCAAACTACATTAGTTCTTGCTGCTTTCAGCCTATTTTTCTTTACATTTTGCAATAACATGGAACTTGGTGAATCTTGGACAAAATAGATGGTCTACAATGTTACTTTCCTTCTCTATTTGTTGTTTGTTTGTTTGTTTTTTAACCCAGAAAAGAATATCAATGGATAATGTATGCCTTGACTATGGGAAAGAACTAAAATGTATTCATGTTTCATGAATGAAGATATTTAAACATCCTTAAGAGAATTATGGTTTACCAAGTACACCTCAATCCTTTTCTATCCTGAAATCAAAGACAAACTTGACCGCTCTGGGGATGATTCCTCAAATGACTTCCAGGTGCTTCTCCATCTGGTGTATTTCGAAACTTCTTTTGACTTCTAAGGCCTAAGTAGACTTCCACAGCTGCTTTTACGAATCCTGTAAGTTCAGTAAACCACTGATACTGACAATTTTATGTTCCAGTCTCTGAGGAAAGGAGTCTGGAGTACTAGGTTACAGTGAAGGGGCCACCTGAACGCATTAAGAGCAAAGACAAACCAGAATCTCTCATCAGTTGAACCACACGGTCTGGTTATGAAGACGGATTCATCTCTCTCACTGCTCATAGGGCATGTGTTCCTCAGCTGGGCACACACTGAATTATGGCTCTGCTGACCAACACTCTTTTGGACCCTATGTGCGTATATTACAGCCATCCGGTTCCTCTCATCCTGGGTGGTCTCCAGGCATAAGAAGAAGACTGTAGATAAATAGAAGAACATGATCCAATTGGACTCACCCACTCGGAACTCTAGGACATCAAACTGACAGTCTTGGTGACTTTCTAGGTAAAAATTCTCAAAATGAATGTAAATGGATGAATTTCCCTGATTTGGATTGCTGAGAGTCCATTCACAGTTTAGGTTTCTTGAGTAATTGCTGACTCCATTATAGCCAGGAGAAGTAAAGTTTCCTTCCGGGGAGTTGGTAAGGGCCCCACCACACACTAAAGACACAAAAGGCAACAGAGAAAATAGTAAAACTCATGCCATAACAGAAGACACAAACAATATAGGAACAATCAGTAACAATAGCAGCAACATTTTTACTTTTTTTTTTTCTAGGTGAAGTCAAGGCTGTGGGTAAACGGCTGGCTCATGCATGCAAACCATGGAAGAAGTTTCTGTGGGTTTAGAACAAAATATTTGCAAAAATGAGCAGTTTCTTTATTTTCCTGTAGGTGAAGAATAAGTGGGTAGGGTTTGGCACTGCATCAATATCTCCTAATTTGGGTGCTCATTAATATTTAATTTAGAGGAATATTTAAATATAACAGTGGTCCCAATGGCTTCTAATTAGCAATTCTCCACTTGATCCAATAATTTAATTGGATCAAACATCATATAACATTACAGTGCCAATAAATTGACCCTTTAAATAGGAAATAAAGACTTCATATGTCAATAACTTAAAGTCTTTTAATATGTAGTTCAAATTTTCCTAAATTTAAAACCTCTTAGATAATAACATAAATCCAGAGAGTAGGAGGATATTTAGAATAGAAAGGCCATACCCTGCTTAATTTTCAAATACTCTACGTCAAATGTGAACTCCTCATTCATTTACGCTGGAAATGTGTATAAGGATGGATTACTAAGAAACAGTAAACTATCTCTGTCTTAAATTAATGTAGATACTTTCTGGAAGGGAATTACCTTCTATCCAAAAGGAAGATGGTTTCCTAGCACAAAAGAATGACAGAGGACTGCGGGACTGAAAACCAGCTATAATCATGGAATTGAGCTATCACCTCTTCTAACAGCATTTTTTTAAAAAAATATATTTTATTGATTTTTTACAGAGAGGAAGGGAGAGAGATAGAGAGTTAGAAACATCGATGAGAGAGAAACATCGATCAGCTGCATACTTTCTGGAAGGGAATTACCTTCTATCTAAGAGGAAGATGGTCTCCTAGCACAAAAGAATGACAGAGGACTGCGGGACTGAAAACAAGCTATAATCATGGAATTGAGCTAGCACCTTTTCTAACAGCATTTTTTAAAGTTTTAATTCACAATGGCAGTCTTCTTTCCAAAACCAAAGGAATTTTTATTTTTTAAATTTTTATCCATCATGGGTTTTCTATCTGGTTATGCATGTCTGTCTATGCAGAAGATCCTTGCTGTAACTTTAATCACTGAAGTTGAAGTAGATGGCTCTGCTGCTGTGGGCAGTAGCTGCGGGGACATCTGCAAGCATATCTATTTAGAACACCCTGTATTACCTGCATCTTCACTGGATGTGTAGGAAGCACTGAAGCCTCCATATGGCCTGGACCCATCGGTGAAATAAATGACTTTCATTGTATTTCCTGAAGATTTGATCTCATCACTTATATTCACACTGCTACATAGCTTCCCGAGCACGGGTGAGTTACTTCTAATGCCATTGAACACCTGTTAGAAAAACAGTTTAACCTTTAGACACACAGTCCATCTTACTGAGTACTTTTTAGGAGGTTATATTTCCAGCCCAGACACACTTCCTTCTAAGGAAACTCTGTGCTAAAATGAATGAACAATTCGGGCTCCTAGCTCAGTTCCACAAACCACTATGTCACCCAGAGCACATTTTGTGGCCTCAGGGTCATTTCACTAAATGAAAATACAGCAGCAATGCCCTCCTGCCATGTCGTGACAAATGAAAAACTGCTGTACTCTTTGCAACAGGAAATTGTGCTCTAAATGTAAAGTAGATATGCCAACATGCTTACATCTCAGTTCATAGCGTTCACTGCTGGGCAGTTTTTCATAACAATGCATCAGGACCTTTGATATTTAGGATGAAGGCTGAAATGTTTGTCTCTGATGATGTGAAGAATGAAATCAAATATTTTAAATGCCTTGAAAAGTAATTTAAAGCATCAATCTCATTATCAATTGTTCTTTCCTAATTACTAATGGATTCAAGCTTCCATTCTCTTACTAATTCAAATTTTAAAAAGTTGATTAGAGTATCTGTGACTCCAACATATTAAACAATAACTCTAGTTATGCACATATTTATAGTAATTGGCAAAGTATGATTTAGCATTCCTGGTTTTTACAGTTCAAGGACAATCCAGAAGTAACTACACAATAATTGAATGAGTGATTGTTTGACATTCCTTTTTTCTTTTTTTTAGAAAGGATTTGAATGGCTCACAATTAGAAATAATGTGCCAGAAAATGACACTAAGAGCTATGGAAAAAGAGAATGTACTCCATCACAAAAATATAAGCTTTTTTATTTACTATAATTGATTATTAAATTTAGCTCCTTTCTTTCCTTCTTCTCTCCCGAGTCCCTCCCTCCCTCCCCGCTTCTTCCTTTCTTTTTTCTTTTCTCTTTGAGAAGTTCTCAAATAAATAAAGGGTGAGCAAAGGGCAGCCCACATCCCCTTGTTTGGAGTAGAGTGAAGAGCAAACAAAACAAACCTCAAATCTATAAAAATATATTGCAAAGGAAAGGAATGTGGACATCATGTTAAAAATTCAGAAATTAATTCCGAAGGTGTTTCTTTGTTGGAGTTTTAACCTCCCCAGGAGAAATGACCTATAGATATGACAGCTGTAGTTTCCTCTAATTAAATAGCCATCTCCCCACTTGTCACCTCCCATGAAGCACACAAATGTACAACCCCAGTCATGCACACAGAGCTTCCCATTAGGCGTTTGGTACTTCATTATTAAATAGAAATGAACAGCCAAGGTTACCAGACATTTAGGGAAACATGGCAGAAGCAGAGACTAATATATGTAAATAGGAAACAGGAACTTAAAAGAAATTGACCACAAAAAGAGAAAAATACTTCAAAATTATGATTAATATATTCATATATTAATATTAATATATTGAACACATGTGATATTTTTAAATATGTAATATATTCAAATATGTAATATATATTTGAAGACTAAAGATAAAGTAAGCACAATTCTAGGTATACACATTCTTAAACCTTTGTCACTCATCTCCACTTCCTTAAGAAGCTGCAAGAGCATATGCCTCACTAAACGGAGAAACTTAACCAAAAAAGGGAAATGCACATGTCATTCAGCCAGGCCTCCAGCCCAGAAGAGAAAGGAAGGAACTTGGATATTTGGTGAAGGGAAATCCCAACATGACAGCCAGCATCAGGCTTGTAGAACAAGGCTCAAGGAGGGCTATTGCTAGGATATTGCTTACTTTATTGTATAAGGTGGGGACATATGCCTGGAGTGGAAAATGTGTGGAAGAATTAGTGATAGATACATAGAAAACCAAGAAATGAACAAAGGGCACTACTAGTATTATTACAAAAAACAAAAGCAAACGCTATCATAATACACTACCTGGCTTCATTGCTAATGGTGTTTACATAATCATAATAATGTAAACATTAAATAACAATTTAAACAAAATCTGTGATCTAAGTATTTTTGGAGGAAGTTGGGGGAGTATGTGAAATGTGCACACCACTGTGTGCATTTGTGGTGGTGGTAGGGGCTGGTGTGTGAAGAGAGCTAAATCTCATCGTCCATAGCTGGGGGTAAAGAGATAATGTATAAGACTTCAAAATAAAGACGTAGCAAAATAGGAATATTATTTTTAAATAATGACAGAAATTCCTCAAGAAGTAGACAACAGAGTTGAGAGTGGATGCCTTTGGCATATATGATTCAGAGATGGGGAAATGACAAAACATAATTCAGAATTTGTGGCTATCACTGTGAATTTTATTGTAATTATTTGAGTTCTGAAACTAGAATTATTCATATTATCTTTCCTGCAGGGCATGTGGATATTCTGTTGGTAAGATTCTTAATCATCATTATATTCAATTTGATCTCAACTATGAAAACCATTTCAAAGGAAAAACCCCCAGCATACACGTCAAAATTTTAATGAGTGTGTAGAATTCCAATTTTTTATTTTTCTGAACTCTCCTAATTTTGGTCAATAAGCATCCATTGTATTTGTAATCAGAAAAAATAGATTAAAATTAATATATAAATGAATTTATGAAATATGGTACTTTTTTTTCAGATAGCAGAACTCGGCAAAATTTTAAGCTTGAATGTAATCATTTTGGGGTCATAAAAAGTGGTAGATACATACAAAGATGTTTCATATTTTTGAAACTCACTATCCAACAGGAGACACTTAAATAGAGAACAAAAGTGGCTTGTTTTTAAAATGAATAATGATAGTACTTCTATTTATTTATTCAACAACTTTTGTCCTTCTTATGTGCCAGGCACTGGGCGTTGGGCATTGAAGGAGGCCAAGTGCGTGTCCTAATGGAGCTCACATCCTGGTTGGGGGAGCAGACAATCAGCAGGAAGCAAATAAATGTGGAATGTCAGGTGGTCTGAAGTGCTGTGAAAGCAATAATAGAGGGAAATGAAGAGGCCACGATGAGTTTTATTGAATATGGGGTGCTTGGGTTAGGCCTCATGGATCAAATCATTTGAGCAGAGACCTCAGTGAAGTGAAAGAATTGACTGGACAGCCATCTAGACAAAGGCAGTAGTGCATGCGAAGTGGGTTGGGAGAGTGTGGGGGGGGGAGGGGGAGGGTCCAGGAGGGGATTCTTAGCATATTCAATGAACTGAAAAGAGGCCAGTGAGCAAAAGGGGAAGGGAGTGTGAGATAAGGTGCAGAGGTAGGAAAGAAAGGGGCAAAAGTAATGTAGGGCCAGTGGTCTATTATAAGGATTTGGGATTTTCCATTAGAAGATTTTCAATGAAAGCAACATGATATGATTTACATTGAAACCTATCACCCTGGCTGCTGTGTTGAGAATGCAAGGAGACAGGGTGGAAGTTATTAAAATAAATCTAAGTGAGTGGTGATAGTAATAATAATGGATATGATGAAAAGTAGTTAGATTCTGGATCTTTTAAAAACATACAGCCAATGGTACTTGCTTATGGATGTAACATAAGGTGTGAGAGAAAGGTATCCAAAAGAGACATCAAGGTTTTTGACCTGAGCAATCAGGAGTTTGGAATTATTATTTACTGAGATAACAAAGCCTGAAGAAAGGACAAGTTGGGTAGGAAAATATACTTATATTAATCTACAATCCATACAGTATATGCATATAGATCTGTCATTTCACAATCAATAATCTCCTTTCACACTCATGGATATTTTGCTTTTTGCTAAGGGAAGGTAAAAAAATCTGAAGCTATATTTCAAAGCATTTGAGCTACATGGAGGACAAGCAGCCATGGCCCCTCAAAGGGGTCACTCAGTACCTCGGGCATAGAACGGTGTTATACAGAAATACTCATCTGCTTAAAACTTGTGGTGGTGGGTTGTTCTGTGACCAGTCCCACTCAGCCATGTGTTACCTATAGGCTTAATTTCTCTGTTTACTCCATTTTGCCATTTGCTCTTAAAATTTATCCTACCAATGGCCCTGATGTATGTTGTGATAACTAATAGCCTCTTAAAACAGCTTTTACAAATATTGTGGCAGTTTATTGAGATTTTGTCCTGTCTAAAATACTGAGAATTTGTCTGAGATACAGTCGTATGACGGGAATATTCCTGACCTAGTTTCCCGACTATGATTTATGAGACAATGAACTCCTTAACTAATGGAATATAATATCCCTGACTGCACGGGACACTTACTGTCACACGCTCGCTGTTGCAGGACGGATGAGCTTCCAGCCTCAGGTTGTTAAAAGTTAGTGTGACCTGCCTTCCTTCCTGCACAGTGATTCTCCACTCACAGATCCGGCCGTGAGGATTTGGGTTAGGGTAGTTGGGAGAAGTAAATGTTCCAGTAGGGCCCTGTAGATCTCCACCACATTCTGAAGGAGGAAGAAAAAAGGATTTCCAATGAAACCAAATTGACTCTTTCTATAAAGAGTGTCCTCAAAATTAAAGTGGTTTCTTTTCCCATTCTCATATTCGACAAAATTATTGCCCTATTTATGTGGATTCTGAGAAAGAAGATACCTACTAAGAAGAGCTCTTGGTGGCTAACTGGGCTCAAATATAAAGAACAAAGCCTAGCAGCCACTTCTACACGGGAACTCTTATGAAAACTGCACTTCAGGGAGAAGCTCGCACTGAACTGTACCTGCACTGTGTTCCCACCATCTGAGCCAGCCCTTATAAAGGAGTTCCTAGAATCCTATTTCAACCAATAGGACTGAGGCTTTCCCCATCCAATCATAGCTGCCCAGTTCTATCTCCATCAGCTTCTTCACCAACCAATCAGAGCAGCTCCATTCTGACCAATCAAACTGTGAAGATTTGGAGTCCTCATTTGCATGAGGATGGGCCAATCAGGGACCAGGAGTGGGGACTTCTGTCTATTTAAATCAGCTTCTCTCCACTCTAGGACCATAGCTTCCCTTTTTATCTAAGAGTGAGTTTCCCTGGCTGGAGCTGAAACACCAAAGATGCCGCACCAGTGCAGAATGGAGCAGACCAGCGCAGGGTGGAGAAGTCCAGCCAGGAGCAGAGCAGAGCTGTCTCCCTGGAGAGGGGCCTGGCCCCAGGGCTGCCTAATCCAGAGCTGCCTCACAGCCATGCTGTTTTCACACTGTGCTGTATCACAATTGAGCTGTTTTGCACTCAATAAAGTTTCCTCTTCACTGCACCCAAATTGAGGATTCTTGCTGGCATTAAATTGGCACCAACGACCACCAATGACATAACTATATGTATGCAAGGACTTAGACAAAACATTTGTATTCATTTCCTATTAATATTTAACCTTTGTTTCCAGGGATGATAGTTCACAGCATTTTATCATCATGGCCCAAGAAATATAAGACCAATAAATGTAGTAATCTTAGAGTCAGGAAAATCAGTGGGCTAAAGTACTTATCCTCTTTTTTTTCTTTCCAGACAAGATCTTTATTTTACTTGAGTTTGTCAGGGAATTTGGAATGCAAATTCTGAGTAGGACTAATGGGCTGACTTCCTTAAAATGAATGTAGTACAACTCCCGTCCCCTTATATCTCTCCTAGTTCTAGTTCCCTTCTTTCGTAGCATTGACCACAGGTGTGGTTTTCAATTATCAGTGTGACTGTTTGATTGACATCTGCCTCTCTACTAAGCTGTAAGGTCCAAGAAGACAGGAGTCTGGTATTTTAGTTTTGTTTTTTGTGGGGTGTTTTGTCCAATTGCTATAACATCTGTGCCTAGCATAATGTCTATCCAGTGTAGGTGCTCAATAATATACATATTTACATAAATCCATGAACTTACCTTCCAGACTGGATTCAAACCGCAGTCTGAATCCTGAGGCAGTAAGAGAGTCATCTGTGACAAACCGGACCAAAGCAACATTGCTAGATGTGTCCACGCTGTCAGGAATGATGTTTCCACAGTATCTGCCCAGTAAATTTCCTGTGAGAGTCAAATAAGTAAGTATGTCTATGTCCAGGTAATTGATTTTATTTAAACTCTACTGGAGGTGTTCTGCACATATGAAGAAAATAATAAAAGATAAGACCCTGTCCATGAAGAAATGATAACCTCTGTCAAGAGAAGCAGGGCAAATATGAATAAAAATAAATATATTCAAATATATGATGTGTAAGATAAAGGGCAACCAGTCATGGCAACGGCATCTCAGCACAATGAGGAAGGCTAGCTCATTTGTTTAAAGAAATGGTCGGAATAAATAGAGTGACATGTGTTCATCTCATATTATTTTCAGGCTACATTACCCTTTCTTCTCCTTACTCCACATAATGTCCCTCAAATAACTACATGTGGCCCTGGAAGAATATGCTCTCTCCATGGTCTCCAGGGTGAGCTATAGGATGACATGTGCGGCTCAGGACACCCATTGTTTATGGGTGTGGAGGGAGAGAAAGGCTGGCACTCCCCACATCTGATTGAGCTGCACTTCTTTGCCAAGAACAGACATAGTTTTGCCTTTCTTGGAAGTGAGGAATCTTTAGAGGCTGAGTGAGTACATGTGAAAATAAACACCCCCAAAGATAGCAGGCGTCTTTTACTGACCAGAGGTATGGTTTTCCCAGATCTCAACAAAGTCTTTTTCACAGCCAGAGGAATTCTGAAGGTTAAAGTCTTCAAAATGGATGGTGAGATAGTGTCCCGAGGGACCCCTGAGATGCCACTCACATAATAAATTGTCTGAATATGCAAGTGTTGGATATCCGACGCTTTGGATGACACCACTTTGCCCTGTCAATGTTCCCCCACACTGGGCTGCAAAAAAAGAGAGCAATATTCTATTATAGATTTTTTACAATTTCACCAGCACATTTGAAAACTTTTATATGCCAAGTGAACATGAATTGAAGTTTCAAAAATTCTGAAAATGCTTGGTTAGTGCTCCCTTACTATGAGAAATCTACTATTGATGTACAGAGAAATGAAAGCACAAGTTCAATCCAATAATGGAAAATGAAAGACTGAAAGATTTGAAGGACATATTCTGTAATATCTCTTTAATTCTTGGGATGCCATGTAAAATCTATCAGTTGCAATAACATTTCATTTCACAAACCAACTGATAGATTGATAGGGCCTGCCCAGTATCCTGTGTTGGATTCTGAAGACTGAGTCCAACTTCAGCTGGGAAGGGTGCTGTGGTTCCTTTGTGATGCTGACTATTTCTAGTTTAACTATCAAATAAACGTTTTACTGCAGTAACTTGTAGCTCAAGGCCTGAAAATTACTATTCGATTATTTTTCATTAGGCAGGTGTGATAGATTGAGTTATACATAATTTGCATCAGCTATGAAACAACCTATGGTATAGGTTAAATGTTATTACAACTGGGCTTTCCAAGTGTTGTATGCATCAAATATGTTTGGTTAATGTCCAGGACATATTATAGTGAATTTTTTAAGTAAGGAAATCAAAACACTGAAGAACTCTTTGCTTTTTGTCTACTGACTGATTTGGCACTAGAAGCTTAGGGGGGAAATCGACTCAATTATCTGTTAATGATGAGGAGTTCAAAATCACTATTTTAAATATAGTTAACATTTACTAAAGAGTTTTGTTATTTAAAATAATAAATATTTCATAATAATAGGAAGAAACAAGAATTTGATTTGACTAATGTGTTTTTCACAAACAAGTTAGGACAAAATACAAAATATTCAAATTTAGAAAAGTGTTTTAAAATGGAAATCAAAGTAAAAATTAATGACTTGCAGTTTTAAACATTTATATTCCTTACTTATTTCTATCATTAAAATTAGGCAGATGGAAAGACTTCTTTTATAATTGTGTGTGTGTTTTGTTTTAATGTATTTATTCTATCCCTACTTTCTTACTGAATATAAAAAGTGTTACCTATAGAATACTTGGCCTTGAATCCCACATGAGTGGAGTTGTTGTCAGAACGGAATCTCAAATATATCACCTCTCCTGAGGACAACTGACTTCTGGGCAAAGAGGTACCACACAACTTGGAAATTATTGGTGCATTTGAATCAGCTCCATCTCGCAACTCAAGATAATTGGATGTACAGCTAAAGTGAAAGAAAATTCTGTTTAATATATGAAGACAATTGCTTTGACATATTTTGCTAGAAAAAGATTTCACTTACTTTTTCCAAGGGCATTATTAAGTTAGCTTTTCTGGAGCAGAAGACACTGCAACAGAGTCAATTTAAGCATCTCCCTTCATAATACTCTATAATATTCTCCCTAACCATGACACACAGTTTAGTTAGAAGGTAAAAAAGGGGGTGGGGGTTTACATGTACCACACTGAAGAATATTCATTTTCCTCCCATATTCTGCATTAGTTTTATAAGTTTAAAAGTCATTCCCAAATTAACCCCTAGGAATTTAAAAAACACTCAAGTATTTTATTTCACATGATGATTCAACGCATTTCATATGACAAAGATGAACTCTCTCTTGACAGCTCTGAGACCGGGCTAATGGACAGTCTGAGCTGGAATTTTCTATGTCCATAAAAGGGATCAAGTATTTACCCAGTATTTCTTGAGTCAATCAGCCAATTAATGCTCACTGAGTGGGAGAGTGGCCTTGATAAGGTGCCCATACATGGTAAACAAGAGCTCTTGTAACTAAGATTTGTACCAAACACATATTCATGCAAATGTATGCACACTTTTGTTAAATGAGAAAAAATACAGATTTTTTTCTTTTTGCCTATTCCCTTTGTGTTTAACATAGTAAGACTTACTTTCTGGTGTGTTATCTTTCAGAATTCTTATTAAATAGAAATTAGAAATTGTACTGTACTTGCTTTAGTCCTGTTTCTGAAGCTGGTGACCTCTGATGTCACATAATACACATTTCCATTTGTTAAACAGATATTTTATCATTTATGACACTCAGTGTGAGGCTGGGCAAATAAATCCTCATCTAGCAGAGACACTACACTTTTACTGTGAGAGGAAGAGCAGATCACATAAATCTCAAACGGCCATCCTCAGTGTCTCTTGGAGGATGTGCATGGGGTCACGAGGGACAATATCTGTGAACGATCTGCTCAGCTGACGGGAGAGTGTCTGGCAGGCAACGTTTTCAGCCTGGAGGCATTAAGCATCTCCCTTCTGCATCCCTAGATTATCTATGCAGTACATCTTGCTAAGAAATGAAGAAGAAAATTGTACTGAGACATAACAGCTAACAAAACAAAACAAAACAAACAGCTCTGGCGAGGAGAAAAATTAAATGTAGGTGACCTACTTGGGTGTTACTTCAATATTGAATTGATCTTCAAACTGTAGCCTTATGAGCTTTCCAGGAGGAGCAGCTATGAGCCAAATACAATCAGCATGCTGGGGATAATTGTCCGGGTGGTTGGGCGAGGTCACGTAGCCAACAGAATCCACATCATGGATGTAGATATTACCCCCACAGGCTGTCAGGAAACACAGTTAAATCAATCTACAGTCTGGAGAAAGAGCACGGAATCAACGGCCACGATCATTAAAAAAAAAAAGAGCTCTTCATCTGTATTTCCAATCTCAATTTTCTTTCATCTGAAATTATTCTTATTTACTTTTTAAGCAAATAAATTCTGAATTTTCTATCAAGGAAGCTAACAAGTATGCCACTTTTTAATTTTCCAAACCATTTATTCTCTCTGGAAGTTGCATTTTTCCTTAAAGTCAACACAATGATATGGCACACAGGGCAAGCAGCAGGACATCATGGGAGCACTACCATAGACCACCACTTAATAAGCATGTGAATGCACTAGTGCTAATAACTGCCCACTGGCTGTTCAGTTCAGTAGAATGATGCAGTGCTGTGATCTTAATGTGTTTAAAAGACTTAGCAGGTATACTAGTATATTTACACAACTCTGCAGGCAATCACTCATTATGTTTCTTCAGATTTTAGATGCATTTTTGCAAGAAGAAAAACAAGCTTTTAAACTTTTCTAGAAGACCAAAGTATTATGTAAAAAATACTTTCATTTTGTCAACAAATATGTTGGGCACTCTTAGCAAACAAACCAAGCAATAAACTGGCTAACCTGGGTACTAACCATACCAATGAAATGAACCTGTCCAATACCTTAGCCTCACAGATACCAGACCTACTAAATTCTACTGATATTTATTTCCACTCTCATTAAGCCAAGTCTGGTCATTTCCTGAATTTTGTCATTACCCAGAACTCCTTCATCTCTGAAGATGTAAATTTTTTTGCCGTAAACTCCCTCGCTTCTGGTGTTTCTTTCAGAATTCATACAAAATCTCAATTTTATGGTTATATTCTATTCAAATCATTCATCGAAATTGCTGCCACTACACTTGCATGTTCTCCAATCTCAACACTGCGAAGCAGTCCTCCCATGTTTTATGTAAATTACAACAGTTATTTAAAGCTTGACTGCATGCCCTATCCCTTCATTCTCGCCATTTCCTTTCTAGTCTCAGCCCCTGACTAGGAGGTTTCCTTCAGCAAGAAAGCAGAAGTCAGATGAGACGGCTCTCCATTTGCAATCCTTTCGTTTGTTACCATCCTTAATAAATTCATTCGCCTCTCCACCCACCTTTACTTCCCCTTGCACACTGCCTTCCTGTATATCTGGGTCGGGCTCCCATTCCTCAGGGACCTTGCCCTATTCAATCCCTCCACTTATGCTTTTAATCTGTCTCTCTCCTCCGTGCTCCTTTGATCTTTCCATATATCACAAGCTCAAGTAATTTACAGTCACTTTACTTCCTCACCACCTTCTTTTTTATCTTCTTCACCCTCCCTTCACTTTTCAACCCTATGAAAGCACTTTTGTCCGGGTCCACACTGGCCTCACAGTTGTGTACCCAAAGGTCTTTTTAAGCCTTCATTCTGTATCCACAGCATTTAACATGTTTGGCCACATCTTCCCTTGTTATATTTTTGTCTCTTAGCTTCCTGGACACTAAGCTCTTCTCCCCTTGTTTTATCCCTCTCACCATTCCTCCTTGAGTGCCTTTTATTAGGCCTTTCCTGGCATTGCTGGAGATCCCCAGGAATCTCTTGGTAGGCCCTTCATCTTCTCAATCTAAATACTTTTCTGATTGTCATTCATCCTCATGACCTAAACTACAACCAGCCTGCTAATGGTTCAGGTATTTCTAAATTCAATCCGGATCCCTGTTCCCACCTTTACACCCCTGTTCCAACAGCCTATTGGACATCTCCAATGAATGTGTTTCAGAGATTTCACACTGACCATGTCCTAAATGGACCTTATTATCTACTCACCATCTATTCTAGAGGTCCATATGAGTAAATGACAGCATCATCTTCCCTTCTAATTAAGTCCATCTTCTTTACCTTATTTTTTTCCTTAATACTTTTTACCATATGACATACTGTATATTTTATGTTATATGTATTTTAACACTAAAATTAAGCTCCTGAACACATACATTTTATTTGTTTATTGCTGTATCTCCAGGACCTAGTATAGTGTCTGTCACATGGCAAGTTCTTAATGTTTGTGAAATAAAAGTATCCACCCAGCCAGAAACCTATGGGCCATCTACGGTGCTTCCCATCCTTTCCCTTCGCCCCCACATCCAGCTGACCCTCAAATCCACTCAAGTCCATATTTATAATATCTCTCAATATGCCTTCTCTTCTACATTCTCACTGACATTGCCTTAGTTTAGGGCTTAATACTTTTTTGCTGAATTACTCTTTAATCTCGTCTCTCTACCTTAGTCTTCCTCCTTTCAATGTGTTTTCAGTGCTGCAGCCACACTGATGTTTCTAACCTGATCATGCTTTGGATTAAGATCGTCCAAGGGCTCCCCATTGCCTTTCAGTTAAGATCATAACTCCTTATGGTGGCAGCTATGGCCCTTAGCATTATGATTATGATTCTTGCCTGCTTCACCATTATTTTTAACTCCTTTTGACTCTGTTTTGAATTCTTTCAAATCCATGGATATTCCTTGTTGCATGACATTGAGAATTTATATGTTGTCCCATCTTTTCCTTACCGATTGGCACATCTCTATTCATCTCCTTCCACTGCAGCCTTCTCTAATCCTCCAGGCTGGGTGAGGTGTTTCTCTTACATGTTTGCATAGCTCCTGATGCATTCCTCTCTCTAGCACTCACCATGCCATGTTCTAATTGTACCTTTGCTTGTCTGTCTCTTCCGCTGCACTATGAACTCCTTGGTAGTTTGCAAGGTGTAAAGCACTTGGTAAATGTTTGCTTAATTAATTAATAGGTCAATTAATTGATGAAAATAAAGAGTATTGAGCACAGGAACATGGAAATCTCAATCAGCTGTCTCTGGGGAAAGGTGGTTTAGAAATAGGAGAATTTGGTGTCAAAGGCTGAGAAATGGTAGTAGCGTAGAAGTTAAGTGTGGTGGAAAGATAGATGGGGGAAGTAAAAGGCTGACTGTGTAACTAGGGGAAATGGCTGAATTAGAAAGTTGGGAGAAACGAGTGATCAACATGTTGGGGTTGCCCAGCAATAGAAATAAAAAGACAGCTAAGTCTAATATTAAGGTCAGAAAGATGGGGAGATAGTAATAGCCATACCATTCTTACATGAATAGAGGTTACACAAAGGAATAATAAAAGAGTCACAGTGTTTGCAAATAGACCTTTAGTTTATCCAAATTCCCACTAAATGTTGATTTAAGAAATATAATTCAAAACTAAGTCTAGCATGGGTATAGATGGAAAGGCAGAATTCTGTGGTGTGGGCTGAAGTCTCCTCTCTAGACACACGTACTGTTACTCTACCAAGTCTCAGGACCTGGTGAAATCCTGCCCAGCCGTGACTCAGCAGCAAAGCTCAGCATGGAGACAGGAGGGAGGAGGACTCCTGACCTACAGTGTGATGGTGCTATTGTCACAGAGATGTGTCTTCAAAGGATCCTTTCAAGTGCCAGAGCCACTGTGCTGGGAAGTGATGGAACCTACTTGAGCTATTAGATGATTTTCTGTATCTGTTGGTGGAGACTTATTTTTCTTTCCCAAAATGAAAAAATTATGCTGACATTAATTCTAATATTTTGGAGAATGTGTAATAAAGCCTATAATGTCATAGATTAATATGTATTTGAAATATATTCAAGAATCTGAGACTGAGATCATAGAATTATCCTAAAATCCTATTACCTAAGCTTGAAGCAAAGACATACTCTCTACTGATAATTCGACCTTATTTGAAGATATGCTTTTTTACTTATTTATTCAATTAAACATTATGCAAAAATAAATGTCACAAAAATTAAATTGTTACAGTAGAATTAAATTTAATTATAACCAAGTATAATTAAGCAAATATAATTAAGTAAAGATTAGTACTGTAATATATAATTAAATGGGTAACAGAATCAGAGGATTATGTATTCATTTAAAAAGAAACATAAAAATGATTACAAAACAATGTAATTATCATTCTTTACAATGTTTCTGTAAGTGAATGTAACTTATAGTTAGGTATTTTATAATGGAGAAGTCTAAGAAATTTCATGGATCATTAAGATCAATTCAATTTATGCTCATGGAAAATTTTACTTTTTTTATTCTCTTGTTATGTGGCCTTGGGGTAGGGGTGGGGGGCGGAAATCTAAGCCTTCTTTTACTTATCTGTAGAATGGGAACAATGATACGTTCCTTTAAAAGTAGTCATGATGACATATTGAATGTATATAGCATAAAGTAAGTGCTTGATAATAGGTAGCTATTCTCATTACTCTTATTTCAGAAAATAAAGCTTTACATATTTTTTCTCAAGTCTATTTAAACAAGGAAGACCAAACAATCACAGGAAAATTACAGACATTATTCTCAGTGAAAGTACTTACCTAAACTCTTTGCCTCATATCTGATCTTAAATCCTTGCCCTCCATTGCTATTATCAGAAATAAACTGAACGAACATTTGATGATCTGAGGTGAACAGAGTGGAGGAAGGGCGACTGCCACAAAAATGACCATTTCCTCCATGAGGCCCCATGGGTGGGGAAGAGATGTCAGGTCCATTTCTTAGCTGGAAATACAAATTAAAATTCTGTACATTTCTTCATATCAATAAGGATCAAGTACAAAAGTTTATTGACTCATGTTCCAGGAGAGAAAAATCATCATTTTGTTTTCCGAATGAAGTCTGCAGAGAAATAATCAGAAAGAGTAGCAAACAAGACCTACCCCCAGGTAGTCCCCCTCGTTACAAGAAGAGTCCCCATTTGCAATCTGGAAGGGCTGCTCAAAATGGACAGCGATGGTCAGGCCACTCTGAACCAGGACGTGCCAAGAGCAGTTGAGGTTGGGAGGGTAGGTCTCCGGGTAGTTGGGTGATGTGATAATTCCTCTGTTTGCATGCAAATATCCACCACAACCTTCCCAAGAGGAAACAAAGAAAATTAATTTTAAAATTGAAAAGTTAAAGAAACCCTTTAAATAACATTAGGCTTTTCTATTTTTCTTGAGGATTTTCAAACTTAGGCAATAGAAATGTGGTTTGAAAATAACTGAGGCCAAAGTGTAGAAAATGAATAGCACAACAAGTATTTTTTGGGTGCACATTATTGGGTACTTGTTTTGCTGTTGTTGCCAATATTAAGAAAGGGAAGTAAGCAACAGAAACAAATTGCTTTCATGAAGTTTACTTTCCAGATGAGTAAGACACACAATAAACACATATAATATGTGAGATGGTGTTAAGTTCTACAAAGAAAAATGAACAGGGAGAGGGCTAGTGGTACTGTATTGTCTGTGGAAGTTAGAGAAGGCCATGTTGTTGGGGTAACATCTGAGCAGGACCTGAATGAAATGAGAGACTGGGCCTTAGGCTTTGTGAGAGAAAAGCATTCCAGTCCAGAAAACATTTGGTGGAAAGGCTTGACGTGTTAGTGGTAGGTATGTCATGAAAGTCAGAATGCATGCAGCTGAGTGAGAGATCCAAAAGGTAGCAGGGTAGGTCATGCAGGAAACTAAAAAGACTGATTTTTAATCAGAAAAGGAAGACATTGAAGGGTTTTGAGCATCTTCAGGGCATGCTCTGACTTAACTTTTAGAAGAATCACTCTTTCTGCAATATTTAAGCTGTGAGAGGGTAGAGGAAAGCAGCAGCAGGGTGCCCACTAAAGGGGTGATTTCTTGAGTCTAAGGAGAGATGATAGATGTCTAGACTGGAGGTAGAAATGGTGGGAAGTGGTGAGAATCTAGACATATTGTGAGAGTAGAACCATTTTTATTTGCTGATGATTAGGATTTATAGAGTGAGAAAAGATGAATCAAGAATGATGCCAAGCTTTTTGGTTTCAATAGCTAGAAAAAAATATACTTAAAATAAAATTGAGAAGAATGTAACATGAGAAAATTTGGGAGGGGTGGTGGAAAATAGGGGGGTCAAGAGTTCAGTTTTCCACATGGCAACTTTATTTATCATGAGCTGTCATACATATGAGATACATGAGAGTGAGAGGCTGGGAGTGCAGGAAAGAGAATGGTCGGAGCAGGCAGTAATTTGCCAGTTGTCAGGCACTGAACAGCTCATCAGTGAGTGAGAGCGGTGAGTTCACACAACTAGCTAAATCGCAGAGGTGGGAATTTATTTTAGGTCTGTCTGATTCCAAAGCCCATTCTGTTAAACCATTATGCAGCCTGCCTCCCTTGAGAAAGACAATATATCTTCAATCGCTCTCTACTCTATAAAAGACATAAATGAGAGAACGTTAATTTTTAAGGTCTAGATTGATAATCTACTTTAAAATTATGTTTTTCAGTTAAAAGCACGAGAGCCTTTTGATATTTCATATTCCATGAAATACTTCTTGAACTTTAATCTAGCTTGAATTGAAAATTATTATTGGACTTCACATTTTGTCAAGATCTGAAAGTCTCAATCACACTACACTTGATAGCCTGCCATATACTGTGCACATTCTCTAACTCATCAAATCCCTATTTCAAGACCAGCAAACTCTTCCTGTCACCCTCCAAATGAATGATTTCGACCAAGGGATTTATGAAGATATCTTCTGTATTGCTTTGACCGGTTATTTCCGGAACTGATGATAACTCTTACTTACTGCTCCTTTGATGTGTTATGACTTTGTGCAGTCTCCTAGTTCCTGCTGCAGCTAAGCTGAAATTTTGTTTTAAAGATCTTACTCTTGTGCCTACTGTGGAGGGAAGATACCCCACCCAGATACCCCACCGTTTTGTATAACTTGGCCAGTTTCTTGGATCAGGACTCAGTACCTGACATAAGGATAGCCATCCAGAGGCTGGTCAGAGACCGTGTGCTCTGACTTACAACAAACCTGTGTCCTAGCATGGAAAAATGAGCAGAGTAGATTAGAGAAAGAGCAAGAGATAGGGGAAATGAAGGAGATAAGACTAATACATTAGGTCCCATTACTCTTGTGAAAGGAGGCATTGAAGCCCGCCCTGGTCACACTGAAGTCCGAGGTGAACCGGAGCCACATGTACTCTCCAGTGGACCGGATGGGTCCCGGGATCTCTCTGCCACAGAGAACCGCCAGCTGCTGGGCCATGTTATTGTCTCCTGGAATCAAGGAAAGGAAACACCGGCATAAAAATATGCCTACAGACTCTCCTCCACCATCATTTGCAACCCAACCAAAGCAGCTCACAATTTTTCTCAGAACATCTGCATCCCCAGCACATAATGTGATTCTCAAATAGAAGGGCAGCCCAGGGACTACATCATTCTGGCTCCAGTTTGCAATGGTACCACCTGCCTTTTTCTTTACCCTTTTTGATAAACACTTCTCAGAAAGTTCCCACTGTCTTTCTAAAAACTGACTGCCAGTTCTTGCTGACACTGAAACTCAGAATCAGAGCACACGGATTGGGAGTGACTGTCGACCAGTGCTGATGTGTGCGTTAGACACCGATCTAAATGATTCCTATTGCTGAAGGTCAAGTATCTAAAACAGGAAAAAGGTTGGTTCTTCAGCCTCAGATCCTATACTAATGTTATAAGGTCATTTGCCGAGATGTGTGCCTTCAGCTCCAGAGGTGTTTTTAGTTTTTCTTGTTTTACTCTTCATTTGTTAGTTGTTGTTTGTTTTGCTGATAAAAGGACATGTGTGTCCATGTGTGGAGGATGAGAAAAAATAGGTTCCGCAAGTGTGCTCCTCCAGAGACTCGAAGGAGGCTGGGTCACCTCATGCCCCTTTTCCTTCGGCTTCTCTTGGATAAGTGTCAGTCAAAACAACTGTGCCAGTCCAAGCTGGAATGGAGCAGAGGAAATTATAACAGACTTGGATTCCTTGGCTGGGAAAACACATTGTATTTTTTCCCAAAGGCAGAGAATTAATGAATGTCAAGCTTATAAAAACAAAAATAGGATATGAGACATGAGGAGAGTTGCCCTTTCACACAACCAGCAAAAAGAGTCCTTTTGAACACTGACCCACTACCTAAAACTCATTCTTAACTACTTCAGTAAACAAGTCATTCTCTGTAATTACGAACGTAATGGCATAGCTATAAATCCAAGATGCTTTAAAAGGCGTTCTTTGGAGGGTTTCTGACTTCTAGAAACTTTTGTATTTTTTGTAGTTTAAAATTTTATCTCTAACTTTTTTTGCATTTATCTTCACTATGCTATTTTGCTACACATTTCACACAAAATTGCTTTTGTTAGCTTATTCTGTAATCATGTGTATTGCCAAATTTTGAAGTTATTATACATTAGTATTTATTTAATATGTGTATATTTTACCTCTCAGGGAGACTGGGGATTTCTTTTCTAAACTTCACCAAGACTGCTGAAGCAATGCTTATCTGTAAATAACTACTTATTGGTGAACTAAAGACTTAGTAGATAACCCAGTAACCACAAGATGGTTTGTCCTCCCCAAGTCTCCATAATAAACACTGCAGTATTTCTAGAGCTTCCCACAACCTCAGTATATGGATTGCAGCAGGAATGAAACGGATCTTTAGAAGAGACGGACAAGTCAAAGAACAGTAAAGGAATAGGACTAGAAGGTCATTTGGGGATTCACTCTCCAGCCCAGCATCATCATTTTAGAGACGTGGAAGCTAAGGCCCCAAGAGTATTAGCAGCTGACCTTTGTTGAGCAATTACTATTACCACTTTGAGTGCTTCATGGGTAATGCTTGGTTATAGCCTCACAGTAACACTATTCGGTGGTTGTCACTATTATCCTCATTTTGTAGACAGGAAACAGTCTTAAAGGAGATATATAATTTGTCAAAGGGCATTGAGCATAAAAGTCAACAAGGATTTGAAACCTTAGCCAATTAACTCCAGATGCCCAAACTATGCCATTAAATGATTTACTTAAGAGCACAAAGAAAGATCTAGGAATAAAAGGATTACTGATTTTTGGTACATTTTTTTCTTTTCCCTTTTTCTTCCTCCTTCCTCTCTTCCTCCCTCCCTTCCTTCTTTTCTTAACTTTTTTTTAGGTCTAATGTAGTGTCATGGAGCCTCAGTTTATGGAATCTTTGGTATGCAGAATTTGTTGGGGCATGGTCTGGAAAAGGCTGATTCAATTTTGAAGCATGACAAAGTGAGTAAGCAGGTGGGAGAGTGACTCAGCTCTCCCAGGAAAGCCACGGGGCCTCTGTGGGGGCCCAGGAATGCCCACAGCCATCAGAGGGCCCTGAGGCTATGATGACTGACCAATGGGCTCTAGATATTTGCTTCAAAATGTTCTATGACATTGCTATTCAGAAGTAAAAATATGGTTGGACAAAGAACAAATAATTGAAGTGGGACTTAAAATTTAATTCTAAAATATATTATCACTGTGCATATGAAAAAAACACAGCAATTAACACATAGCAGGCATTCAATAACTATTTCTTGAATGAATAAATAAACAGATACAGAAAGAATTAACTTATTGGGCATCTACTCAATCTGTTGGTGAACAAAAAGGAATCTATATGGATAACTCACACAACCAATTAAAAACATTGTCATTGTTTTGGCATATACTTCAATTAACGAAGTTCTTTAAAGCAGCTCTATGTCTCAGCAAGAACACCTTCATTCTACAAAGAGAATATGATGAAAACTCTTTTAGAAATATCTCAAAATAAGTTGAAATCTAAATTAAATTATTCAAATTCTCCATATACCAAAGGCCAGGGTTTTTGCAATCATTACTTTTCCTGTTCCTCACAACAACCTCCTGAGTTAGATGTTAGTCTCTTTCACAGACGATAGAACAATCTTGGAGCCATTTAGTCATGTGTGCAAGGTCACCCAGAAGAAAAGTTATTGGTGGGACAAAATCAATAAAAGTGATTTTTTAAAATAACCATAATTCACCCATTGACACAGTTACCTACTGAAGATTTTTTTTTTAATTTCCACTGGGTTCTGAATATTTGGAATATGCATGTCAGGATGCACACATGTTATTGCATGAAAAATTTAAACTTTTAATATCCACGGGAATGCCTTGATATGAGGAAAGATGATAGTTCCTCTGGGCAATGTCCTGACAGCTGATTATTGATAGGAAAAGGGGGGAAAGTTATGATTTATTATGTCATCCTGTTTGTATGATTAATTTGAGTCTTCACTTAGGATCCAACCTCTACAGAAGGAAAATAAAGCACCTTTGCCATTAATTTTTCTCACTGTTTAAACCAAGAGCTTGCACACTAGCAACCTGTGAGCCAAAAGCAAGCAAACACATGTTTGTTTGAGCCCCCAGATTACTCTGAAGCATTTTTCATTAATTTAACATTTGGAAAATTCTAAGAAAATTCTATATTTCTCACATCTCCTAAAAAACAAGTTCCAAAACATTGAGCCTGCATTCCTAATAGCTGCCCCTTCAATTCTGTTCTCTAGTTTAACACTTCACTGGTTATGCTATCTGTTGTCTAGGTAGGCATTTGAAGTTGCAACATCTACCATGTAGAGAAGTGGTTCTCAAACTTTAGAGGCCATCAGAATCACCTGGGGGCAGTGACGCGGAAGCAGGCAAGTGAACCACTTCAAATCAAGGGCAAAATGTAAGGAGGTGCTAAAGATCTTAAAGGATAAATAATATTTTAGTGCAGTATTTAAAAATTGACTTTAATGTAAAATGAACAAAATACTAAAATTTTAAATAAAGGCAGGACCTGACTATGCAGTCTGCCCAGTCCTGCCTTACTATCCTGACCCTAATCTTGGCCCTGCCTGATGAGCTTCTGAAATCACAGATCTGGGACCCATCCAGAGACTTTCTAGTTTAGTAGGTCTGGGATGGGGCTTAGAATTTGCATTTCTAACAAATTCCCTGGTGATGTTGATATTGCTGGTCTGGGGACCACACTGTGGGAAACACTGGCTGGAGGTTATGGCTTTCTTAATCTTCTTGGTGCCATGCAAATGGTGAAGCACTGTGTGTACAGGTGCATGTTCATATCCCTCATATCCCTCAACCAATGCATAGCAATTCCACGCCTGTGTATAGAGGAAAAGATGAAAAATATTAGCCCTTAATGCTACCCATTCCACCCAGAGATTCAGTAGACAAAGAGGATGAAATATATTGTAGTTACAAATACTTTTCACACTTGGATCTTAAAGTCATAGGTATAAAATATCAAGATTTATTCCCAAAGCCTTTCAACAAGACAGCAGCGCTACCTGGGAACTCAGACTATTAGCTCCTACTTAAACCAAAGGTGGTGTTTCTTCTTCAGAATGTAGTGCTGCCCCTGACATAGTATGTGGATGATTTTATTAGAGACAATTTCATAGTTTCCTTATGTTCTTCAGAAACGGTAGCCGATTCTAGTATTTGATACCTTCATTGACCTTAACATCTGTGAAATTCCATGCAAACAGATGAAGGCAGTAAACAAGTCTGATTATAATGGAATGTAATTCAATATGCGGTAAGGTAGAAATGTAGTAGCTTTTCGTTTTGTTTTGTGTTTTAAAGGTTTCTCACCATCTCGTATCACAAGTTTATCATAGTTGCATGTCCCATGAGATTCGATGTCCAGGGAGAGGATGTTGAGTTCCACAGTGGAGTCAGGAGCCTGGATGAGCCACACACAGTCAGCCCGGTTCCCGTAGTTTTGGGGCCAGCCTGGGGAGAAAAGAAAGGCTGGCGCCTCTCCTGTCCTCAGGAACCCACCGCAGGCACCTGCGGAGTGAAAAGGCAACAGCTCTGATGACAGACACTAGTACTTTCACTGTAAGGTGTCAGTCCTGTGCTGACATGAAACGGCCGATTAAAACAATTTTCTCAAAACCCATAAATATTTATTAAACTCACTGATTCAGATAGCTGTGGTTAAAATATTTATTTTTTAAAAATATTTTGTGTGTGAATACTAGTAAAACCACATTGTATTATACTTTTTCACTGTAATTCTGCCATACAACCCTTTCATTAATTGTTTATTAAGCATGAAGCAAGTCCACATGGAAGACCCTATTATTCTTATTCTTATTTTATTTTTATTCTTTTTCTTATTATTTAAGTAGAACTCTGATTCCTATGTACTTTAATCTTTACCTTTTTAGTATAGCTATTCAACATGCAATTTTATCTAGGCAATTTTGAAACAATTTTCAATTTAGTAAACTGAAACACTTATTAAAAAAGCAAATGAGTTTATAACAAGAACAGCCTTCATTATTTTTATTCCATTTTTTTTTAAAAAAATAACGCCTTTATTGAGCTTTTATTCACACATAAAATTTAGCCTTTTAAAACATACAGTTCAGAGGTTTTTAGTATACTCACAAGTTCTGCAACCATCACTGGTGTCTAATTTTAGAACATTTTTACCACTCTGAAAAGAAACGCCATACCCATTACCATTGATTCTCTATTCTCCACTCCACCAGCCCACGGAAATCTCCAATCTATTTTCTGTCTCCATGGGTTTGCCTATTCAGGACATTCCATGTAAATATAACCATACAGCCCTAGCTGGTTTGACTCAGTGGATGGAGCATCAGCCTGCAGACCAAAGGGTCCTGGATTCAGTTCCAGTCAAGGGCACATATCTTGGTTGTAGGCTCCTCCCCGGCTTGGGCCCTGGTCAGGGTTCTTGCAGGAGGCAACCAACCAATCGATGTGTTTTTCTCACATCGATGTTTCTCTGTCTTTCCCTTTCTCTTCCATTCTCTCTAAAAATCAATGGAAAAATATCCTCAGGTGAGGATTAACAAAAACAAACAAAAAATAAATATAACCATACAATATGTGACCTTTTGTAACTGGCTTCATTTACTTAACATAACACTTAAACTTCACCAATATTCTAGCCTGTATCAGTACTGCCTTCATTTTAAGGCCAGATAGTAGTATCACACTGTAAGAATATACACCTTTAGCTTTCCCATTCATCACTTGTTGGACATTGGGGTTGTTTCCCTTTTTACACTATTATGAATAATGTTTCTGTAAATATCCATGTATACATTTTTGTGTAGATGTACATTTTCAATTCTCTTAAGTATATAACCAGGAATGAAATTGCTGGATTAATTGGTGGTAACACTGTATTTCATTTTTTTAAATATATTTTATTGATTTTTTACAGAGAGGAAGGGAGAGAGATAGTTAGAAATATCGATGAGAGAGAAACATCGATCAGCTGTCTCCTGCACATCTCCTACTGGGGATGTGTCCACAACCAAGGTACATGCCCTTTACCGGAATGGAACCTGGGACCTTTCAGTCCGCAGGCCGACGCTCTATCCACTGAGCCAAACCGGTTTCGGCTGTATTTCATTTTTTGAGGAACTGCTAAACTGTTTTCCAAAGTGGCTCTATCATTTCACATTCCCACCAGCAATGCACAGGGTCCCTACCTGACACATTTATGTCCTTCAGGTGACCTTAGTCCACATTAGGCTTCTTTACCTTCTATTGCTTTTTTTTCTGTTTACACCACCTGATTTGTCATTTAATTACTGTGTTGTTACTTACCTGAAATAATTAATGTTTTATTTTTTCCAAATACTGTTAAGCTTCTAGAAGGTAGAGAATATACCTTGGTTTCATTTCTTAGTCAGTGTATCTATAATAAATCCTCAATAAATATGTATTGAATATGTATTGTATGTATGCATGAGAAATTCTGATGAGTCAATGTTCAATATATTAATACATTTTAAAATGTTAAGCTCTTTGTCATCTTAATGAAAATCTCAGTGTGATCTCATTATGAGATAACCACTTATACTATTTAGATAAAAATTCTCTCACCCTCTTACTTTCTCCTTCCATGGTTCTTGATTAAGAAAAATGAGATTTATTATATTGTATTTATTCATCCACTAAAATTATATGATTATAAAATACATGTGTAAGAGGAAAACATTTTTTGTGAGTACTAAATTGTATTTGCTGATACAATGCTTTGCATGAGTTAGTAATTCCTTCTCTAACTTAATATTTATGGATATGGAAAAGCTTAACTCAAGTGTACTTACAAGAGCTATCCAGACTTAAATGAATAGCTCTAAATTACATTTGGCAATCTTGCCAATGGCTCTTTGCTCTAGGATAGATTAATATGTTAAGGAAGAGATTCATATTCAATGTTATGAAGGAGGTGAAAATACCATCTCAGAAGAAAATACTAAGAGTCACTAAATAAAAATAAATATGAGTTATCCCTTCAGTAATCTATGTTAATACAAACTCTCAAGAAGTCAGAAGCAAGTAGGTTCTAATCGTTTAAGGTCCCTTTATTCCTACAATAAGTTCACAGTTTGAATAATCGTCAATGAAATCCTGTGATAATGTGTCCCAATCAAATAGTTCAAGAACTAAGACTATCCTCCAAGAAGTATCTGTTGAATTTCTGCTATGTCAATCCTCAAATCTATAAAGGCTATTCAAAGTTGCTTAAACAAATTTTTAAGGAAAAAGCACAGTCTCCTAAAATACTGCTCATTGAGGGAACTGAGGATGTCTTAAAAACAGTAAATTAAAAGCTTAAAATTTATGCCAGCCCAGCCAGTGTGGCTCAGTGGCTGAGTGTTGACCTATGAACCAGCAGGTCACAGTTCAATTCCAAGTCAGGGCACATGCCTGGGTTGGCTGCTCAGTTCCTAGTAGGGGGACATGCAGGAGGCAGCCGATCAATGATTCTCTCTCATCATTGATGTTTCTCTCTCTCTCTCTCTCTCTCTCTCTCTCTCTCTCTCTCTCCCTCTCCCTTCCTCTCTGAAATAAATAAAAAAAGGAAAAAAGAAAAGAAATTCCATTCTTAGCCCTAGCTGGTTTGACTCAGTGGTAAGAGTGTTGGCCTTAAGACTGAAGGTTTTTGGGTTTGATTCCAGTCAAGGGCTCATATTTTGGTTGTAGGCTTGATAGCTGGCCCCAGTCGGGACGCATGCAGGAGGCAACCAGTTGATGTGTCTCTCTCACATCGATGTCTTCTTCCCCTCCTTTCCATTCTCTCTTAAAAAAAATAGGCCAATTTTACCTTGAAACATGAAGGTTTACAACCAGCAAAGGGGAAAGTGAAGCATTTCTGAAGGCAAATTTAAAATGAAATACAGAGGGAAAGCTTTTTATTAGTGGATCCTTAACTGCTGTGTGTGTGTGTGTGTGCGTGTGTGTGTGTGTGTGTGTGTGTGTGTGAGTTGTATTTGAAAATCAAATTTTCAGAGATCTCTAAGGTGATCTCTAGATATTGTAAGTAGAATATCTTATGGATATTAAACCATCAATTAATATGAAAAATATATGGGAAACTAGCATTTTTAGAAATAAGCATACAATTTTTTAAATATATTTTTACTGATTTCAGAGAGGAAGGGAGAAGGAGAGAGAGATAGAAACATCAATGATGAGAATCACTGATCGTCTGCTTCCTGCATGTCCCTTACTGGGGACCGAACCCTCAACCCCGGCATGTGCCCTGACCTGGAATTGAACTGTGACCTCCTGGTTTTTAGGTTGATGCTCAACCACTGAGACACACCAGCAGGGCTTATTGTTATTAAATATTTTTTATTGAATTTTAGAGAGAGGGGAAAGGAGAGGGAGAAATAGAAACGTAATGTGAGAGTAGAACATTGATCAGCTGCGTCTTGCACGCCCACAACAGGGATCTAGCCTACAACCCGGGCATGTGCCCTGACTGGGAATTGAATCAGCAACTTTTTGGGCATGAGATGACACCTAGCCCACCGAGCCACACCCACCAGGGTGAACATACAATTTTTACATGTCTATGAAATTAAAAGAACACCTGGAGATATGGAGGGAGGTGTGGGGATTGTATTTATTCTTACTCATTTGCATATTTGGCCCTATTATGTTAGAACCCTTTGAAATATTGGCCTATACATACCATCCCCTAAAAAGAATTTCATTTGTTACCAAACACACCTGTAGCAATGGTAGGTAAGGGTCCAACAGCAGCATCCACTGCAAACCACTCTAGAAGGAATCCTTTCCCTGAGACTGAAGAGTCAGAAGAAAACTGAAATGTCAAAGAACTTCCTGTGGAGCTAAAAGAGTCAGTCTGAGCACCACAGTACGTTCCAATGGGGCGAGAATGAATGCCAGCGCCATCATAAATCTGCAGGTAAAACACAGATAATAGGACAATGAATTAAGGCAATTACCTCTATTTTTCTTCATTAAAAAAATTAAAAGTATATATATTTTGTTATTATAATTTATCATAATGGAAAAATAAGTGAGTAAACATATCTGTTTTAAAATAAAAAATGCCATTAAATATGTAACATAATTGCAATAATTTAATGTTTTAAAATTATTTATATCTTTGCTGCTGAATTATATTAATAAACATATTCTATGTGATATAGCTCTTGTATGACACAGTAATATTTGGTGGTGGAGAGTAGAAACCAAGAGAGGTGTGCAAAACTAGCAGTTATTGAATGTGCTTTGGGGCCTCAAAGGAAATTAGGAAGAAAGGAAATAAAAAAACAAGAAAGAGGAAAGGTTTAATGAGAGAAAGTGAAGAGGTATCCTAAAGGAATTCCTATCTCCACAGAAGTAAAGATGCAGAATTAATAACAACAAAAGAACTGTAGCTTGAACTGCTCAGCACACCTTCAAAGCACTCAATAAATCTTTTTCATTTGGTTTAAAAATTTTGAGTACCTATTTAGAGACACATTTTATGCTAGCTCTCAAACACGCAGCATGGAGCACACTTTCTCTTTATTGCACATGTGATGGATGCTGTCCAGCCACATTTCCTATCTTTCCCTCCACCTTCTCCTAAATAATTATTATCCTAAATTTTTCTACTGAAGCTACTGTATGTAATAGTTATATTCTCATGTACTGAGCATTTATCAGGTACTGAATTCTATGTTAGTCATTGTGAACCCAAGATGAAGACGGTGGAATCATGGACTTCAAGAATCTGATAGTAAAATAGGCAAACATATATTTCACATATATCAAAACATCAAGTTGTACATCTTTAATATGTACAATATTTGTTTCTCAAATATACTTCAATAAATCTGGAGATAAAATTTGATGGTGTGTCTGAAATAGATACAATAATCAGTGTCCAGATGGCAATGATCATCACAATTTTAATATATTTATTTATTTATTTATTTTAAAAGGATTCTTTAAATTTTAATACTCTAACATAAGAATAAGCAGGAAATGGGATATAAGATAGAATAATTAAGAAATACATATGTATACTTAGACAAAGTTCAAGAGGCATTTTTACAATAATGATAAAAACAAATAACTATAATACCAGAATTACCCTTGGTACAGGTAATAGGGGGTAATCATGATCTAAGGGAGATAGACCATTCCATACAATTTGCAAATGCTGAATAAACACTAACTTGGATTTGTTTTTGCCAATAGCAATTCACCTGTCATAAGCATCAGTTGCACTTGGAAACTCACCCTTAATTTATCATAATAGCAGTTGTGTGTTGATTCAATGTCCATCTCCAAGATCCTACCATGGACAACTTGAGAGGCATTCACATTTACTATCCATTGGTAATCAGAGTTGTGGGGGTAATTTCCAGGCCATAAGGGAGAGGCAACTTTCCCATGAGTTCCCACAATATTGTCATTGCCAAATACTAGGAGGAAAAACGAAGTAATAAGTCAGACCTACTTAGAACAGCTCTTTAGTCAGATGAAAGAAAAAGGCAAGGGGTGTTAAAAAGGATGCACTTTTAATTGCCTGTGATTTCTTTTCTGACCCCTGAAAGAAATACTGCTTCCCTTTTGGTTTCTGTGCTGTCTATTAAATGCTGGAGAAGGGTAATTTTGTGAATGGAATTCCATCTCCTTAGAAGGTTGCTGGTGTGAAAACAAAGGATATCTTCTGATTTGAAAGGGATTCCCAAACCCAAGGGGACTTGGGAACATGGGAAAGGGGTTACCAGCCCGATTTTCTCATTTTGGTTTACCTACTTTACTTTGTCTTATAAGAGACTAAAACATGTTTATAAAAATTATATAAGAGGATCTGACATTTGGGAAACACACACACACACTCACACACATTAGCTAATTATGGAAAAGTTGAGTTAGAAAAAAAATTTAACATTTATGCTTTTAGAAGAATACCCTATTGTTATAATTGAGCAACTTAGTCAATTCCAAAGTATTATTAAATGTTTTTAATTTTAAGAATATAAATTTTATGGGATCAAACACATTTGATTCTAAATATACCAACCCTGAACTATAATGCCTTCAAAGAATAACACACTATCAAGAAAAATTCAATTTAACAATTAGGTAGAACTAAGCTTAAGAAAAATATTAGAACCCTTGAGCATTCTTACTGGCTCTTAATGAGCCATTCATATGTGATGTAGTTTTCTAATATATTACATAATGAAGTAATCCCACCAGGACAATACATATAGGAGAATTGTGTAGAGTTCAGGACTATTCCCAGCACATTCCTGAAAGCAGTGTTAGTCTTTCCAGTTTGTAGGATTCATTCTGGAAGCCATCACTAAAACAGAACCAACTTACTGTTAGCAAACGTGGCCTGGAAGCCTGTGCCACTGCCTGAGCCGTCGGATACAAATCTGATCCACAGGCTGTGCTCAACAATGGATGAGTAATTGAGGGGGAGGGTGTTTCCACAGTATCGCCCCACCAGGTGACCGGTGGCATTTTCTGCCCGGATCTCTACAAAATCTCTGCTACAGTCCTGAGAATCCTCCAATTGGAACGTTCTGATTTGAAAATAAAATAAAATAGGGGATTAAATTAACAGAATAAATTTGGGGATTATCCTGAACCCCATGCTGGGTTAACCTGGTCACTTTTTAAAATGTTCTTTAATTTTAATCACAAATTTATTTCACTAAAATTTGTTGAAATGTCTGGTCAAGAGATACAAAGGTAATTAATACACTGACTTCTAGAAGAGGTTTTTTCTCTAGGGATAAAATTGGTCAAGAATACAGAAGAAAAGATAAGGCAGGATATCCTGAGTGCCATCAGAGCTACAACATGGTGTAAGAACTTTGAGGTGAAGGTATCACATTTGTTTGTTAAGCTCAACAACAGAGATGGAGAGAGTTTTAGAGATGGAAATGTAAATATTAGCTGAATTCAGGTGCAGAAATGGTGGACAGAGAATGCATGCCAGCAATAGCACATGCAAAAAAGGGTGGAGTATATTTAGAAATCTGTGAGAGGTCTATTTTGCTTAGAACTTTCAGTACTTTTAAGAAAAGTTACAAGACATAGCTAGAGCAGTATGAGGAGCTAATTTTGACAGAGCTTAAATGTCGATCAAAGGCACACGCACTTAATTTCTAGAAAAGTAGAAAAAATATGGCATTCATAATAACATAGACTTGTTCAAGCATGTCCTATTCAACTTGTATTATATTCTAATTATGATGATATGAGGGAATAGAGGGTAGGAAATAATGTCTACTTTATATGATGGTCATTAGTAACATATATAGAGTCTGAAATAGGTACTAAATGGATGCTTTCAAAACTTTAATGCTTTAAAAACCTGGATATAATCAAGATAGTGTGGAACTGGTGTAAGGGTAGATAAATGAATGACATAGAAGAGAAAGTCCAGAGAAAAATCCACAAATATAGGGCCAATATAATTCAATTCACAGTGTCAAGATAAGCCAATGGGGGGTTGTTTTAACAAGTGGTGCTGCATTAACTGGATATCCTTATGGAGGAGAAGAAAAAGAACATCAACCCCTGCCTCTCTCCATACACAAATTAATTTAATATTTCTCATAGATATAAACCTAAAACCATAAAACTCCTAGAAGAAAACATAGGCTATCTTTATAACTTCAGGATAGGCAAATATTTCTTAGAATGAAAAGGCACTAAATATAAAATTAAAAATTTAATAAATTTGATTTCATAAAAATAAAAATGTATCCTTATAGAATGCATGAATTAAAAAATAAATAGGCAAGTCACAGAGTTTTGGGAAGTGGAAAAGAGAGATCATTGCAAAACATATATCTAACAAAAGACTCAGATCTGGAATATAAAAGGAATTCCTATAAAAAAAAACAATGAAAAAAAACAAATAGCCAAATTAGAAATGAACAAAAGACTTGAACATACACTTCAAGTATGGTCATGACCAGCTCAGGAGGAGGCTGCATCACAACGTCTCAGGAGAAGCTGCAGGCGCAGATGGGCGGGAGGGGACTGCATGCCGCCCCCACCCCAGCAGACACACACCAGGGGGTGGGGGGGTGTGCTCCCAGCAACCGTGGGCAGCTCGGAGCATGCCCACGGTGGGTGGCGGTGGCAGCTGGAGCAAAGTAGCCCAGGTCCTGGGTGCCTGGCAGTGGCAGGAGCGAAGCAGCCCAGGTCCTGGGTGCCAGAGGGAAGCTGGTGCCAGCAGCCAGGGGAAGGAAGGCCTATTCTTGCACGAATCTTTGTGCATCGGGCCTTTAGTATTAATATAACCACTTTGAATAATTACTTGGCAGTTTCTTATAAAACTAATTTCCAGAAAGCTTACTCCTAGATTTTTATCAAAAAGAAATAAAAACAGATGACCATGCTAATATAATGAGTATAATAGAACTCTTGCAACTCAAAAGTAGCAAGACAGCCTGGCCAGTGTGGCTCAGTGGTTGAGTGTCAATCCATGAATCAGGAGGTCCTGATTCAATTCCCGATCAGGGCACATGTCCGGGTTGTGGGCTCAACCCCCAGTAGGGGGTGTGTGGGAGGCAACCAATCAATGATTCTCATCCTTGATATTTCTATCCCTTTGTCTTTCTCCTGTCCTCTCTCTAATATCAATAAGAACATATTTTTAAAAAATATTTTACAAAATAAAAAGACAAATAACTTTATTTTAAAATGGCTAGAGACTGAATAAACATTTCTCCAAAGAAAATATGTGACTGGCCAATAAAACATGAAAAAAGTACTCATCATCCTTAGTTATTATGGAAATGGAAATCAAAACCACAGTGAGATAGTACTTTATATCCATTAGGATGGCTTTTATTGAAAAAATAGACATTAACAAGTATTGATGAAGATGTGCAGAAATTGGAACTCTTCTGCATTGCTGATGAAAATATAAAAAGGTGTTGCCACTATGGACGTCAATTAGGTGGTTCCTCAAAAACTTAAACATAGAATAATCATAAGGTCCAATAATTCAAATTCTAGGTGTATACCCAAAGGATATATTTAAAAATATATAAAGATATGTAAATCCTATATAATAAAAGCCTAATATGCCAAGTGCCTGGTCATCCAGTCATCTGTTCAACCAATCAAAGTGTAATATGCTAATGATATGCTAAGGCCACTCAACCACTCGCTATGACGTACACTGAATCACCAAGGGGCAGACAGTTGACTGGTCGACCAGTCACTATGACGTGCACTGACCACCAGTGGTAATATGCTCCAAGTGGTAGGTTAGCCTGCTGCTGGGGTCCGGCTGATCAGGACTGAACAAGATGGGCCAGACATGCCCTTGATCCCTCCCGCAGTCCCTCCCTGGCTGGCCAATTTCCCGCATCCATCCCTGGCCCCAATCATGCACCGATGGGGGTCCCTCAGCCTGGCCTGAGCCCTCTCGCAATCTGGGACCCCTCGGAGGAGGGAGAACCAGTTTCGGCCCGATTCCTGAAGGCCAGGCGGAGGGACCCCACTGGTGCATAAATTCGTGCACTAGGCCTGTAGTATATATATATATATATATATATAATATAATATAAGCAAGTAAAACTCTATATACCTATATATAATATAGATAAACAAAACTATATAGGCAATTATATATATACAACACACACATATATATATATAACCTCTTTGATAAATAAACAAAACAATGTATAAACACATATAGAACTATATATATGTATATATATATATAATACCACATTTTATGTATACACACATACTCTAGAATATTATTAAGCCTTAAAAAAGAGTGAAATTCTGATATATGTTACAGCATAAATATATGAGCCTTGAAAATGTTATGTAAATGAAATGAGCTAGACACAAAAGGACACATATTGTATGATTCTACTTATATGAGGGGCTTAGAGCAGAGGAAATGGGGAGTTATTATTTAATGGGTACAGAGTTTCTGTTTAGTATGATGAAAAAGTAGAGCAAGGATCCCTTGGCTTTGAAGAAAAATATCACCCTCTCTCAGCAGGAAGCAGCTGCAAAAGAGACCCTGCACCCCTTTTCTCAGAAAGATTTCAGAGCCAAGATCCTTGAGAGAGATTATTGTAGGCCAAGCATGTTAAACTAGCGTTCCCACGGGCTGCTAGTGGCCGGCAACGAATATTTTTGCGGCCCAGCCAATATAACAGAATGTAAGGAACGTTTTAATAAAAATTTCATAACTGAATTTTACAATATCCTGTTATACATAATTATTAATAACAACCTACAATGTTTGCTAATGACCAGTTACTATAATCCTGTTGCATTCATTTCCCTTATGCACCTTATGCGCAGGCACACCATTTCTCTCCACTAATACTAGCAGCGGATGTTTTAGCAGCCGATTGCCACATCATTAGTCTTGGACTAACTTGTTTGGTGTGCGCAAGAGAAAATATTTTGCTTTTGGAGAACAAGAAAAATAGGTTTATTTGCGTTACGCTTATTAATTTGTGCAGTTATTCAGTGTCTGATAAGTTAATGTTGAAGAAAAAATATTAATTTTATTAAAATGTTCTATTATTTTATGTTAATGATTACTCATTTATTTCAGCCCTTTGTATTCGGCATGTCTCTATCAAAATAAACCTACATTTTTATGAAAATTGAAGCTTTTGGTTTTTTGGTAGCCCACATAAACGTAAACCTTGTTTATTTGGCCCGTGTTAGCCTTTGAGTTTGACATGCTTGCTGTAGGCAGGTAGACAGACATGAGAAGAACAAGGACCAGGTGCCTGGCCATGGACAATCAATTGTAAGGTGGGGCCTTGCCCCAGGGTGACTTTTCCTCTCCTAGCTTATCTCTGGTCCTGCAGTTTGGACCCCCCAGACCTTTCCTCCCTAGAGATAACATCTAGGCCTCAGTTGTGTTTCAGCTCTAGGCCCAGAGAAGCAGCAAAACCAGCCACCTGACCTCAGGACCAGCTACACTAAATAATGACCCCCTGCCCTGGTGCCAGCCAATCAGTCAGTGGAGACCACACCCTGAAAGGACACACTGAGTATTCTATTGAGATCTTCTCCTGGGACCTCCTCTAAAATCTCCACCCTTAAAACCTTAGGATGGAGGACCCAGTGCCCTCTCCCTCTTGGGAGCACGCCCCTGCCTTCCCCTTTCCCTTTCCCCTTCCCCTCTCTCCCACCCCAGTCACCTTACCATTAGCTTCCTCACTCCCAAGCTCCAAGGACCCTTCCTTTATCTCCATAACTTATTTCCTAAGCTCAAGGAATTACTTTATGTACCTCTCTAATTTACCTAATAAATGTTCTTTTACAAAAAAAAAGTACTAGAAATGGATAGTAGATGGTTACAGAAAATTGTGGGCACATGTAAAGCCATTGAAATATGCACATAGAAATGGGTAAAATGCTGATCTTTATGTTATGTATATTTTACAACATTAAAAAATATTGAATTCTGAGTGGTAAAACTAGATAATCAGAATTCTGCTTGAGAATATTAATCTTGCAGTAATATAATAATAATGACTGTGAGCAGCAGAAAAATATATTTTTTATCTTTGCTATATTGAATCTAATAGAATGGTATAGCACTCAAGTGGAGCTATCTATGGGAGCCAATATGCAGGTTTGGACTTCAGAAGAGACTTTGGGGCTGTACTTGGAAATTACCTATATGTATATGGTAATAGTTGAAAGTATGGCCAGATTGGGGGTATAGAAATGAAAGGTTGGGAATAATAAGTAGAGAGAGATGAGGGATGAGAGCAGCAGCTTAGAAAGTACCCATATTGTGAGTACAGTGAAAGGAGGAGAAAACAACAGACACAGGAGTGGTCTGAGAAGTAGGATAAAAACATATCCAACATCTATCACAGAAGCCAAGAGAAAATTCGATGAAGAGTTATGAAGAATGTCAAATGATGCAAAGATCCAGGACTTATGAACAGGCCATAGATTTGGTTCCTCAAAATAAATTAGTAACTTTTAAAGAAGCAGTTTCAGAGAGTCAACTATAGAATTATTTTTCAAACATATTAAGGAGTAAATTGGTGATTTCCACAAGATGGTAAATTACAATAAAAGCAGCAACAAAACAATAATAAGATTTCTATAACATCTAACAATAGAATTCACACATTCTCTATGATTATTCTTTTCATATGCCCATTAACATGTATAAAAATGTACCAATATAATTGACCACAAATTAAGTCTCAGAAAATATTAAAACTATTAAAAACCATGTTCTCTGACCACTACAGAATAAAATTAGAACACATGAACAAAGACATAACAATAATATCCTATAATTTGGTAACATAAAACATCTTTCTGTATAAACCATGTGTTAAGCAAGAAATCATAATGAAAATTACAATATATTTAGAACTGAATGCGAGTGAAAAATTAGGTATTAAAATTTATGGGGTGTAGTCAAAGCAATATTTAGAGAAAATTGTTGCCTTAAGTGCTTATAGTAAAAAAGATCAAATACCAAGCAAAATGAACTAGGTGTCTAATCCCAGAAGTTAGTAAAAACAAGGCAGAAAAACACATACACACACACACACGAAGTAGAACAAACAAGACGACATCGAGCATTAATGATATAGAAATGTAGAAAATATTGGAAAAGACAAAAAATAAAAAGCTATTTTGCAAAGGCTAATACAGTATAAGCTTTTAGTAAGACTGATGAAGAATAAAGAAAAGCTTAGCCCTAACCAGTTTGGCTCAGTGGATAGAGTGTCAGCCTGTGGACTGAAGGGTCCCAGGTTCAATTCCAGTCAGGGCACATGCCCAGGTTGCAGGCTTGATCCCCAGTAGGGGGTGTGCATAAGGCAGCCAATTAATGACTCTCTCTCATCATTGAGGTTCCTATCTATCTCTCCCTTCCTCTGAAAATCAATAAAAACATATTTTAAAAAAGAATAAAAGAAAGCTTAAATGAGAAATATTACTAATAACAAAAGGACACAATTGCAGACACTAGAAATTCTTAAGGTTATAATGCAATCTGTTAACAACCTTATGCCAAACATTTTAATTATTAGATTTTTAAAAACACAATATAATTAGTTGAAGGGAAAAAAGAAAAACTTAAGAAGATGAGTTAATCAATAAAAGTCAGTATTAAAACTTGCCCACAGACAAAACAAAACAAATATCTGAATCCAGATTATTTTATAGGAAACTCTACCAAAGCCTCAATAAATCAATACCTCAATCCCAATTTTATGCAAACTGTAATAAAAAATAGAAAAGGGGACAGTCTCTAACTTTTTAAATGAGGTTAGTATAACCTCGATAGCAAAACCAATCAAGGGATCAATCTCACTCAACAATATAAATAAAAAATCTTACATAAATATTAGCAAAATGAATCCATCAATTTGTAAAACATGTCAATCTTAACCAAGTTGAATTCACAATGGTTTAAAGTTAGAAACTAAAAGAACAATTCATCACACACACACACAAGATTAAAAGAGAAAAATAGATGCAAAAATGATTAAGCAGAATCAGTGTAAACAGCAAAAAGACATGTGATATAACTAAACATCTATTCATCATAAAAACTCTTAGAAAATTAGGAATAAAAAGAAATTTTTCTTAATTGGATGAGAAATGCCTACCAAAACCTACAGCAATATATATTTAGAGGTAAAAATTTTAAAACATTTCCTTTAAATCAGAAACAATATAAGGACGCCTCTTCTCATTATTTTGTTCCACATTCTACTGAAGAATTTCCCAGGGCAATAAGACAAGGAAAGGGGGGTAAAGGTTGTAAGAACTGGAAAAGAAAAGCTATAAATAGATATTCAAGAAAGCTCATTCATTCCTAAATATGTATTGAGTACCTAATGTGTCAGATCCTTTTCTGGGCACTGAAGATACAGCAGTACACAAGACAGACAAAAAATTTGTTATTATAAAGAATAGAATGATTGCCCTAGCTCATTTGGCTCAGTGAATTGAGCATTGGCCTGTGCACTGAAGGGTCTCAGGTTGGATTCCGGTCAAGAGCACATGCCCGGATTGTGGGCTCAATCCCCTGTTGGGGGCATGCAGGAGGCAGCTGATCGATGATTCTCTCTCATTATTGATGTTCCTTTCTCTCTCTCCTGCCTTCCTCTCTGAAATCAATAAAAATATATTTTTAAAAAAGAATAGAATGATTGCTGGATAACATAATATACAAAAATTAACTGGGTTTCCTTATACCAGCAAACAAAAATTTAGAAACTGTAACATAGTCAACATTCATTCACCAAATATTTGACTCTCCTATATTGCTAGACACCGTCATGGGGATTAAGAATAGAACAATGAAGAAAATAGACAATGTTCCTCCCTTAGGGGACATTATACTCTAAAAGGAGAGAAAGATAATAAGAAAATAAATAGATATTTAGTGAGACAGTGATAACTTCTAGGTGAAAAAAATAAAGTAATTAAGGAGGGGTTGTTTTAGGTAAGGTAGATTGGTTACATCTGTAGTTCTTAAATGGGTGTCATTTTCAATAGCAACAAAAATATAAGGTATCTAGGAATAAGCATAACAAAATACCAGTAAGACTTTTGTGGAAAAAATATGAATTTTTAGTGGACAGAAGACTGAAATAAATGTATACATATTTCAAGTCTAAGAATATGAAGAGTCAATCACCTCACACCCACCAGAATGGTTACCATAAACAAATCAACAAATGACAACTGCTGGCAAGGATGTGGAAAAAAGGGAACCCTTGTACACTGCTGGTGATAATGCAGACTAGAGCAGCCACTGTGGAAAACAGTATGGAGTTTCCTCAAAAAACTAAATATGGAACTGCCATTTGACCCAGTGATCCCACTTGGAGGAATATATCCCAAGAATACCAAAACACGAATCAGAAAAAAAATATGTACCCCTATGTTCATAGCAGCATTATTTACAATAGTTCAGATTTTGAAACAGCCCAAGTGCCTATCAGTAGACAAGTGGATAAAAAAGCTGTGGTACATTTATACCATGAAATACTATGCAGCTGTAAAGAAGAAGAATCTCTTATCCTTTGAGACAGCATGGAAGGACCTGGAGAATATTATGCTAAGCAGAATAAGCCAGTCAGAGAAAGACAAATATCACATTATCTCACTCATATGTGGAACCTAATGCACAAAATAAACTAATGCACAAAATAGGTCTAGAGACATGGGAGCATGGAACAGACTGAGGAATCTCAGAGAGAAGGAGGTGGGGATGAGTGGGGAGAGATTAATCAAAGAACTTATATGCATATATGCATAACCCATGGACACAAACAATAGTATAGTAGGCCTTGGGGGGTGCAGGTGTAGGGTGGAGGGGAGTCAATGGGGGGGGGAATGGGTACAAGTATTTGTAATACTTTCAACAATAAAGATAATTTTTTTAAAAAGAATATGAAGAGTCAATAAAGATTCTCCCAAAATTAATCTAAAAATTAAAATTCCAGCCCTAACTGGTTTGGCTCAGTGGATAGAGTGTCGGCCTGTGGACTGAAGGGTCCCAGGTTCAATTCCAGTCAAGGGCATGTACCTTGGTTGCAGGCACATCCCCAGTAGGGGGTGTGCAGAAGGCAGCTGATCGATGTTTTTAACTCTCTATTCCTCTCCCTTTCTCTCTGTAAAAAATCAATAAATTATATTTTTTAAATGAAAATTCCAGTAAAATAAATTATTTTATTTATGCAAAATAGAAAAATACACTATGCAGTGTGTGCAGTTTAACATATACACACACACACACACACACACACACATATATATATATATATATATATATATATATATATATATATATATATACATATATATTAAAATTATAAAATAAACATGGAAGTGACACATAAAATTCAAAATACTGTATGGGTTACCTATGTAATGAGAAAGTAAAGGAATGTAGATGGGGGACTTTGCTGCCCTATTACATTTTATTTATTTAAAATTAATTTTTAAAGAAAAATATAATTTAATGGTTAAAGAAAAAGTAAAGTGAGTGAGTGGGAACTATCCTTTTTTCAGGAGTAATTGGAGGGAGTTTTTGCTGAGAAGAGGAAGCACAAATAAAGAGAAGAAAGAATGACTAGTAAGACTATAGAAAAGAAACTGTTGAGAAGAAAAAATCGTCTCGGTCATAGCAAAGTACTTCTCTACTGTGTGTGTCTTTCAGTCACTACCCAACACTGCAAGATTTCACAGGGTCGTAAGCACAGTGCTCTCCTGGGGCTCTATCGCAGCTCCTGGATTCGGATGCTCTTAAGGCAGAGACAACGGCCTGGAGGCTCTGGTCACCGCAAGCCCCACCATGGGATGGATCAATGTATCCGGGACACCTCTGAGCATTCACTGCCAACCAGAGCACTAAGGCAGACTGACTGGTGAGCTCTGTTCTACCACCAGTTTCTCAAGCCAGATACCAGCATCCGTAGGTCTGTAGCCAGAGGAACAGGGAGTCTGTGGCTCTCACAATCCCATCAAGGTGGGTTACTACAGGATAAATCTTCTGGACCTGTGTTTCGGACACGGTTCTAACAGCCAGCTACGACTGACAGCGGAGGAGCAAAAGAAACCAGAAATACCCATATCAGGCTAGGCAAACTTTACTTTAGTCATGACCCTCATTGTCTTCCTTGACAACTTGATTTTTTACAATACAAAATGTAGGCCTACAATCATTTTTGGCAAGGAGCTATTCTGAATCCATCTTTAGGATGGTGGCCAAGTTTGGTGCTTGGCTTTATATTCCATAATAATATCAACACTGTAAAACATGCTAAAACTATTTTCTTTTGCTTCTCAGAAAAAAAAGGCTAAAGGGAGATCATTTTCTTCAGCAGGTGATTTACACGAAACCTTTCTACTCAAAGTGCGGTACGCGCTCCAGCCGCCTCAGCCTCGCCTGAGAGCCTCTGTGAAATGAAGAATCAGAGTCCATCAACCAAGTGCCTCGGACTGTGGGTTTCAGCAAGGTCAGGATGCATATTAAAGTGTGGCCCACAGGTCCAGAAGATCATTAAGTGCAGGTTTTCTGTTTTAGTACCACACATTTTTATTAGAAGGGATGGTAAGATAATACTTACAAGGATCAAATTAAGCTTAGGTCAGTACATTTTAAAAGCAAATCTCCCTTCTTTCCAAACACTTTGGCTAAGATCTGTGAGTAAAACTGGTGTGAAACAAAAATAGTACAATCACTGTTTCTCATTATCTCATTTTGATTCTTGAACCAAGATCAATCACTTTCTTTCTAAAAGCACTCTGAAGCATAAAATATATTTTTTGTTAATCCCTTTACAAAAACCTCCTTTTTAGTTTTTATTTCACTCTCGTCCTTTCTGTTGCAGAGCAACCATAATTTCTTCAATTTTTCTCCCTACTCAGTTTCACCGCAGTGTCCACAATCCAAACCCCATGGTTTAGAACTTGATGTATGGCATATGCTCCTCATATGCTCCTCTCACGCCCCAAAGGAACACTTCCAACCACCCATCTGGATGTAGTTTAGACCACGGCAGAAATAACTTGCAGGCCTTCCTCAGTATCATCCACATAAAGGGGAACATTGCATTCTACAGAATTTATTTAAAAAATAAAACTCAAGCGAGTAACAGGAAACAATAAAAATTAACGTCTTATGCATGAGAAAGGAAAAAGCTGGGCCATTAAAATTTGTCTATACAAAAATTAGAACTTTAGTGTCCCTTAAACAGTAAAATAGATGCAATTCGCTTTTTGTGTCTATCTCCCACCTTCTAGGAGAGTCAAGTGTTGTCCAATTGAATTTAACTGTGAACTACCACCCAAGATACTTTAGAAATGACAACGTGAGAGAATTTAATGTTCGTTGAACATCTGGGATGCATCAGCCTTGCGCTATACATTTTAAACTCGAGACCTTTCATCTCAACAGTGCCCCTATATGATTATCTGCTATAGATGAAATGCATCTCTTTAGGCTTTAAATAAATAGCTTCTTGACATTAACTTATTAGTAACTTACCAAGAAAGGGAATCTTATTGATTTTAAACAGTCCCAGTGCCTGGCCCGGTTCCTGGCACTATCAAATGTCAGATTGGTCAACAATGTAAATGTGGTATTGACAGAGAGGAAAAAGATGGAAAAAAAATCCCTTTTATTTGGCAATTATGAGGCCTAATAAGCCATGTGAAGGACTTTGGACTTCATCATAAGGATAATGATCGTGTTTTATTCGCTATTACTAGCATCTAGCATAGGAGTAATATCTGCCCAATATGTGCCTAGCATATAGTAGGGGCTTAATAAATATTAAATAAAGG